>NC_092210.1:29614199-29632373 GCF_043381705.1 Parasteatoda tepidariorum
AAATGGTTATCGAGCAGAACCATTAAGTTTAATTAATGAATATAGAATTGGAAACTAAGTCTCTGCTAAACAAGAAAAAAAAAATTTTTTTAATCTTTTAAGTAAACAAACTTTATTATAATAATCATTTCATTATTAAGGATTAAAGGTTATTGTGAAATTATTAATTCTAATTAGTGGATGAGTAGGAAAAGAATTTCACTACTCGAAATACATTTAATGAAAGTTATGAAACTATAGAATATGTAATAATATGTAATTTTTCTATCTTAGTTCTATTACGACCTTTTAAAAAACTCTAATAAACACGATTTAGTCAACAGATACAAACGATTATGTCGGCGCTATAACAAAAAATAAGCTTTATATTTTATTTGATGCAGAAGAATCAAATGAAGACCCGCTTAATTGAAATGCCGCACCCATATCTAACTTGTTGAATGTAATGCGATACCGAAAACAAAACAAAATCATAAGCACACAGCTGCTTGGCGATTTGCGAGAACGCTCCTTTAACGCCAATAGAAATTTTCGCCAACCCTTGGCAATCTACGGTATGTTTTGTCAATTCGCATACCGGGCGAATGTATACCGGGCAGTGGCACTTAACCTTAAAAAAAACATCAGTGTAGGGTATACCGGGCAAATGTATACCGGGCAGTGGCACTTGACCATAAAAAAACATCAGTGTAGGGTATACAAGGCAGATGTATACCGGACAATGGCACTGAATCTTAAAAAAACATTAGTGTAGGATATACCGGGTATGACTAGACCTTTGTTAAATGTCCGAAATATATACTAGGTCTAGTGCCATTTTTGCTATAGCTTAAATATTTAAAAAAAAATTAAACAAAGCGTTTGAATCAATGTTAAACTGATAGCGAAATTATTGCTTTAATATTAAAAAAATAATAATAAAAGCTGCACCAGATAAGAGTAGTTGAAGTAGTTGCCATACACAGTGCATGTGCGGAAAAAAATTTTAAAAAATATTATCCAGGTACATCTAAAAGTGGATGAATATCCCAAGACACCTATAATTTGTAGCCACTTTTGCTCTGTTGAGCCTAGTTGTTCTACGCATGTATTTTACTTAATACCAGTTTTATTTTTAAAACATGTGTATATACACTGAAAAAAAATTATACTTAAATATTAGTAAACTTTTTTCGTTTTTGACGAAAACATTTCTTAGTATATACTCTGAACAAACATTTGGTCAAGGTGACGAAATAAGGAAACAAATTTCGTCAAAATTAAAAAAAAAAAAATTCATTCTAATTATTTTTCCAAAATAAAAATAAAATAACCTCGTAGTGCCTAATGTATCGAAATTTTCTAATAGTCGTTTTAACATTCATACCATATAGGTGGCACAAAACAAAAACAGAAAGAACAATGAGAGAATTTACACCCATGTTCAAACAGGGATTCGAACTCTGGATCTTCCTGGTACGAGGTCAACTCTTAAACCTCCACATAGTCCGGTCAGCTTAATTAGTCATTTATTTCGATTATCTCGTCTTTATTCTAGTTTTATCATTCTAGTTAACGAACTCGCATAACGCACTACGATGGATTTTCGTGTTGCGAAAACATTTTTGTCATATATTGAAGATTTCGCATTTCGTCACAAATCACGCTATTTCGAGACGAAACGATTCTTAAAATCAACGAAATACTACTCAAGAATTGCTGATTCGTCAATAAAGAGAGATTTATTTCTGAGATTGTATGCATCCTGATTTAACAACTCTTACCATATATTGTCTCATAAAAATAACTATACTCTAGCCGACTCTTATGCGCACTTTATCTTGATTTAATTATAAATATTATAGTGTTACTCAATACCAAAATATAGAAGCAGCTATTTAATAGCTAGAACCGAATCAGTGCATTAGTCAACAATGTGAAAGAACATATTCATGATGCTTCACTAAACCAGGAACTGTCCTTGAATCTACACTATTTTGGTGAAAAACAGTTGCTACTATTTTCTGTGTTAATGCACACAATTTTTTTTTAATGTGTATATTGTAATTATTAATTTTATTTATTAGATTAATAATTCAAATATATTACGTATTGAACTATTTTATCTTTCAATATCAATTACTTTAGTAAATTAATTTTTTTAAATTATTGTATGTTTTATTTATAACATCTTTACATAATATATATGTTGCATTGTGTGTTGCTTTATTTAGATAAAATATATATTTTTAAATATAAGATCATGTGCGTTCTTAAAATGACGGGACAAAAATTAAAGTTAGTTTGGGGGAAATAATTTTGCATCATGCTTTGATAAATTAATTATAAAAATATACTTTGTTGCACTTTCATTTAAGCTGGATATGGCCATTTTGATGTAAGTAATGATTCCCCGCTATCACGTACTCGATTTTATTCTTCATTTTCTGCGAGAAATGTCTTAATTCAAACAAATAGCTCTTAAGTTTTAACGATGCTAATGGAAATGTATGAAAATAATGGCATAATGGTTACTTAAAATATGATAAAATTATTGCATCATTTTTCACGAAAGCAACTCGGACATTACCACTAAGTATTATTTTAAATCATATTTTAGTAGCCACTGTTGTAATTTTGATTAAGTTTAATTTGACTTAAAAGATATAACGAATATGATTTATGATAGAATGTTGTAATGTATAAAAAGGTCAAACTTAATTAACAATCAAAATTAATAATAACCAACACAGCAAAATAATATGGTGTGGATAAATATGTTTAGGTTACCCTAACATTCCATTCCGATCCGTTGCCTGTCTCAGTGATACACATCCACAATGTTTTATGGTAGACTACAACGCCCTCTGTTAGTGACACACTTAGTTCAAATTTTTTAGACAATTGTTTATTTTTTTATATTTTCAGAACTGAAAAGTATATAGAATGTGGGGAAAATGTGAAAAAGGCTAAGCTATCCCTAAGCATTTGGCAAAAAAATTAAGGAAGCTTATTTTGATAAAAAAAACCTATTCAACTTTATAAATAATTAAAATATGTTGTAAAAAATCTGAAAATATATTTTAGTTATATTTTGTATTCTTAGATAAATTCCATAATTTATTCCATAATTTACACTCCATAATTTACATAATTACTTAGATTAACTTACATATTCTTTAATTAGCATAAATTTAGGCATTGATTGATTTTAAAAGTTTTGTTAGTAACTAACTTTTACAATTGAGAATTTTAGCAGTTTTTCAAGCTATATTTTATCTTGCCTCATAGTAATTCATGTAAAACACAACATAGTGCAATAGAATGAAGTGATGCGTAGAAAAAGATTAATAAGAAAAAAATTAGCAGTTTCTCTCATAAGTAGAATTAATTTTAAAATGTAAGTTATTTTTTCAGTTTTGAAATATTTTAAATTGTTCCTACTTTCTCTCTTTTAATATACAAACCTTAGTTATTTTTCTCATCAGACAGCCACTGAGAAGTAAAAGAAATCGAAAGACATTTTACGAAACATCTATCTTTTACGCACGATTATACGCGTTATTAAATAAAATAGTTTTCGCGAAAATCAATGAAATGGAACAGATTTTAAATAGCACTAATTGCACATTGGATTTGTAAAAATAAGTCACTAATCGATAAAAATGATGTGTTTTTTCTCTTTTTCATTTATTGATGATGTCTCATGCAAGTCTTCTTTAGAAGGACATGAAAGAAATGAGTTTCCAGTCGATTTGCACTGGCTGTCTTCAAAAAAATATTACTGCCATTTTTATAAAGAAAGAAAATTATGAAAAGATACTTCAATATGAAAATCATGAATTATCCTAAGATTAATATTTCGTTTCAGTTTATTAAACAATTTTGATCCCAATTACCAAGTAAAAAATTAAGCTGCATTTTTTAATTTTCTTTAGATCCAAGCATACTTTCAAAATAGTAAAGAAGATTTCAATAGATAATTAAAATTTTTTTAGGATGGCATTCTTACAAAAATACAAAAACTTTCGTTGTTACTTAAGAATTACTAATTACATAATAATATTATGTAATTAGTTAATTATCAATGCATCAAAATGAGCTAGGAATCCGACTCATTCAGAAAATGTCTATTTATTTCTTAGTAAAAGACTTGAGTTTCCTCATCAATAGCCAATACTCCATAGCTTTTATTTTATATATATATANTATATTAAATTTAATAAAGTTTCAAATTTCAAATAAGGAATTTCATAAATATTTTTATTAAATAATAAAAAAAATGATCTTTAATTTTCAATACTGCTAATTTTATTTCGCTGTTATGAGTTTTATTATTTGTCTCAATGACTAATTACGTCCCGTTTCTATAAGCCCTTCATTAATTACTTTAGAGTTCATTCGTTAAAGTTAAACATTAAATAAAACAATAATTTTATTTTAGTGAAATTTGAGTCTGAAACATTAAATTCTTATTGCTAAGTATGAAAAATTACATGAACTATGCCCCTCTAATGTTACAAAATAATCATTTAAGTATTTCTTCAGATATTTAAAAAGAGTGTCAAAAACTGAAATGGTTTCCTCCGTTATTATTGGGTTGTGTATGACTAATTTACCTCTTTTAGAGGCTAATACTTTTTTGATCGATATGGTTGTCATGAATCACAAGTTGTATCGTGAAAATTTTGTGCAGCACGGAATTTTCTCTTCGATGATTAAGTCTAAAATCAGTGATTCGAAAGTACCACTGATATTAAACTTATAATATCAGCGAAAATGTATATGATAAAATTATTAGCGAAGCGTAAAGATCTGTTAAAAAAAACATCTTACCAGAAACCATAATATAGACCATAAGTACCAGAAACCATAAGTAAATGTTCCCCATGGTTTGGATTTTTGCATGAATTACATTGGTGGGGTTTCCATGGTTGGGATTTGGCATCGATTTATCTAGTCATGAAAATATGAAAAAAGACTGTCTATTTTAAAGAATAAGTTATTTAAAATATTACCGATTTTACATATAGTTTGAATTATATCGTAAAACATATTGTTCCTGAGTCTAATTATGCAGTGATTATCATCAAAAAAAAATTTTTTTTTCTTATTTTTTAAGTCGAAAATTATCTTAAATATATACTGACTCTTCTGTTACGATTATTCTTTTAAGTTTATTTTATTCATAACACAAAAAAAAATTTTGACTTAATATTTGGTTTTTGCAATAAAGTCTATTCGTGCAATCATGTTATGTTATATTTTTGAAAAAAAATTAAAAATTTTAAAGTTTCTCACATAGCAGAGGGGATGTAACAGAGAGTACAAAACTAAATGTCCCCACAGCTACCCAAAATTAATAGGCTGACCATTAAAAAGAAACTCTAGGAATGTAAACAAGTGCTAATGTATTCAACTAGTTTAAACAAGTTCCTCCACTATTAGAGCTCACTTTTTATACAAAGCAGCCATTTCTAAAAAGTGCCATTTTTATTTAATAGTGCATTTAGTTTATAGTTAAAAGTTTTTTAAGAGAGTAATCAATATGAGGAAAACAGCAGCAGAAGGAATGAAAGAATATAGAACTGTTCAAAAAAAAAGACACTTCTAAGAATTATAATATAATAAGATTAAGAATATGAAACGAAAATTTAGGATAACAGAAGTATGTTGAAAAAAAACCTTAACAGAGAAACAGATAAATTGAAAAAAAAGAAGACAAGGGAAAAATGAAAGGGCACTGATACAAGCAGTGGAAATTCGGGAAAGATATTATCTTTACAATATTCCTTAGGATTTGGGGAAAGCTATTAAAAAAGCAAACCGTGCCTTATCTGCATCTCCTAGAAAATGTTGTACTGCTCTATGCATACTCTGTATAGCCTAGTAGCAAAGTTTCTGATGAAACAAAAAAAACTTGTAATACTACTCATCTGTAATCGTATATGTAAAACGTGTAATTTCCACTCATCTGATAAACTTCTTACCAGACTTCTGGTAGAACTGAGTGCATGATTGTCAAAGAAAATGGACAGAAAGTCCACAGAGCCAAATGGGCACCTTGATGGAAGTATATCAAGTATCAAAGCAGATGAATCCAAACCTAAAAATTGGCGTATCTAAGTTTTGCTGTACTGAGCAATCGATTATTTTTTGGGGATAGCAAAACATCTGATCCTGTCCAAAAAACAATTTAAAAGGCAATAATAAATGTACTTCATTGGCTTATAAATCCATAAATAATACTGACAAATGTTTAGTTATTTGAAAAGAAAAGAAATGAAATGCGTGAAAAAAAAATTTTTCGTTTATTCACATTATTATTCATCATTCAATATATTTTACCAATTCCACAGAATTGTAAAAAAAATGAAATAATTCCCATTTCATAAAAGTGCCTCTTTTTGTTCAATACCATTTAAAGTTTAATGAATTGTATAGAGAATGATAGCGCATTATTTATCTTAAATTTTAATCCTTGATATTCAAAATTCTCTTTAGATTTTTACCAACATATAACTGAAATGAAAAGTTTACAGCACTTTTTTGAGCTTAATATTTGGTTTTGAACCGAAATTTCAGGTACACAAAAATGAAAATTAAAACTTGAATATTGAGAAATGAGAATAATTACATCGGAATAAGACTTTTCTTTTCAATAAAAAAGTTTTTATGCATTTGTTTTAAAATATTTTAAGTAAAGACAAATTAAATAATTTTAATAAATTGAAAGAGCAAAATTTATAAAAAAATATGCGAAAAACTGAAACTAAAAAGGTATTTTAGATAGTTTGTTTAAAACTAGAAGATTCATTTCATTATTATTAAATATTTGTTAAAAAACGTATTTATTTAATACTTCTGAAATAAATAATTATCTACTTAAATGTTTCTAAATGCGAAAGGAATGCAAACAACAAGTATTTGAAAAATTCTTTTTTTTTCGGAAAATATATTGCATTAGATCAGTTCAACTGCGACAGTCAGTTCGACTCAACTGCATTGATCAGTTTAAAGGTTATCATGTATTTTTTGCTGCGGGAATTTATAATAAAAATTATAGTTTATTAAGATCAATTAAGTATTCCACAAATTATTATCGGACTTATTGTTTTAATAGTATATTTGTTTTAGTGATCATGAGTGTAATTTAACTAATTACATCAAATAACGTGCAGATAAAAATCATTAAAACTTTTGCACTAAACAATCTATGATTCAATACCCTTAAAAATAATCACTATAATTAGAATTTTATTTATCCTGAATCTTTTTAAATAAAGATAAGTTTTTATTAATTTTTCTTTAAGTTTCAAAGAAATAAAAGTAAATATTTTGGTTGAAGAAATTAAACTTTGCTTTAATATTTAAGAGGATTTATGTTTTAGTCAAAGTACTGACATAAGTGCCTGAAAGAAATATGCTTCAGTGATTCATGGAAATTTTCTACCGCATGCTCAGAAAAGACCAATTATCTAATATAACTTAAAATATATATATATGAGATAGAAGAGTATATTCTGCTTAGGTCACCAAAATGCTTCCACAAAATTTAAAAATTGGATAGAAAGTTTGCCAGTAGAAGATGCAGATGTCTAGAAAACGCAGGAAAAAGTTTTTTTTATTCCAATTAGTTTTAATTTTATTGATTTTAGAAATTGTCGGTTATCTTAGGTCCTGAGAAAGTTTTTCCATCGATGATTCCATGATATTGAATCAAAATTTCTTTTATTACATAAATAGATTATTACATAAAATTATTAAAAAATAAATTCTGTATAAATAAATTCTGTTCTTCTATATAAAGAAATGACGTTATCAAAAACTATCATAACCCATTTTAAATAAAATAACTAAATATTATCTATTATTTATTAAATTAATTTCAAGTAATTCAGTTCAATAAAATTAACTAACACCGCTATTAATTCTTAAAATGTATTTTAAAGCCAAATCATTATTTAAAAGTTTCTTCAGACTATTTTTATAAGCATTTGATGTAGCAATAAAATTATTTATAAGAGGTATAATACTTCAAACAGTTAATTTTATATTCCTTGACACCTCAGTAATTTATTTAGCTTTCATATTAGTTAAAATTTAGATTTTAAGTGCACATCTCACTTTCGTAAATCTACCGTTTTGAGTTCGATTCTATTCCCGATTAATTAAACATTCATCTTAATGAAGTGCCGAAATATTTGCAATTATTTTTTTAAGAAATGACATTTTACATTCTCTAAAATGCGTCAAAATTTCATACTAGCTATAGAAATTTTAAATAGTTGTAAAAAAATTAAACGTGGTCTCAAGCGATTTGATTAAAAAATGCGTAAAACAATAAAAACATTTTTTTTACTTTTTAATATATTTTTATTAAAAAATTAGAGAATCATAAAAATGTTTTTCAAATTATCAGAAAGTAAATTATAGTAAAACAACTTAAATATAATTTTTAAAATTTTAACTTTTAAAATTACTTTCGAAATTAAATTCTACTACAATTAAGTTTTGAATTTTTTGAAAAACAGGCATTGTTTAAAATGTAAACAGGTATAAAAATTGATAATGGTTAAAAAGTCAACACAAATTCAGAATCATTCAGAATCAGGAATTGGAAGAGAGTTAAGATAAAAATGTAATAGATAAATAGCTTTAAAAAAGGATTATTATTATTTTTAAGTAACACAAATTTTGAAAAATTATTAATATTTTTTAGTTCAATAAAAATATTCGAAAGTATGTTAAAAGTAGTTCCTTTAACGCTAAAAGTATATAAATTATTTTAATTAAATATGTGATTCATACTTCAAGGTAACCATACTTTTTTAGAAAATTATACAGTGTTATCTCTTAAGAAAGTTTCAGCAGAATTAATTTATTATATCTTTTAATTTAATAAATTTCCAAATCATATCCAAATATTTAAATTTTTACAGGGCGAAAATACACCAAATTATCTCCTAGTTAACTGATAAAGAATTGGGATGAAATGTTTCTCTTCCAAAATAATGGAAGTGTGGCATTCACATTTAAAACAAACTTTAAGTCAAATTCGGATTGTTTATTTAAGCACACTTGAACGTTCGTAAAATCACATCACGTCGTCAAGAGATAACGAAACAAAAATTAAAAAGCGTAATCAGTGAAACGGCATAGTTTAAAAGAGAGAGAAACGGAAATGAGCTTGAGTGTAAATATTTAAATTTTGGAGCATAAATGAATCGACGGAGAACTTTCCCAACTACGTTTTGAAAAGTAAAACATTAGAAAGTGGTCAAAATTGTTAAAAGTTTGTTCGTTACTTAGCAATTAGTTCAAAATGAGAATCTTCTAAATTGTAGTAAAATTTGCAAAATATTTAGCATTTTTAAAGCTAAAGAGTTGTAAACTTTACTTTAATTATAAAATAATTTTGATTTCTTCTCAATTATTTTGTTAATAAATTCTCCTTAATTCATTATTTTTCTTGAATGAGTTTTTTGTTAAAATGTAAAGAATAATTTCATAATTAATTAACACTATAGTGAAATTCGAAATATATTAAGCATTTTTAAAGCCATAGAGTTGCAAACTTTTTTATTATTTCACAATATTCTTGTGTTCTTAATTGTTTGTTTAATTAAATCTGTTTTACACATTATATTTTTGAATGAGTGTTTGTTAAAATGTAAAGAATTATTTCATAATTTAACATTAAAATGAATCTCCATAGTAAATTTCTCAAAATACTATGCGTTTTTAAAGCTATAGAGTTGTAAACCTCAATTTAAATATAAAATATTTAGTTCTTTTTAATTATTTAGCTAATTAATTCTCTTTAATTAACTATATTTCTTGAATGAGTTTTTTGTTAAAAGGTAAAGAATAATTTCATAATTAAATAGCACTATAGTGTAATTCTGTAGTGAAATTCGCAAAATATTAAGTATAGCCATAGAGGTGTAAACTTTACTATAATTACTAAATAATTTTGAGTTTCTCACAATTACTTTGCTCATTAATTCTGTTAAATACATTAGATTTTTTGAATGATTTTTTTTTGTTTAAATGCAAAGAATTATTTTAAAACTAAATAACATTATAGTGAAATTCTCAAAATATTAAACATTTTTAAAATTTTAGAGTTGTAAACCTTATTTGAACTTTAAAATAATGTTGAGTTATATTTAATTGTTTTGTTTCTTAGTTAATTCTCTTTCATTCATTATAATTATTGAATGGATTCTTTGTAAAAATGCGAATAATTATATTATTCATTTCATTTTCTGCACATACTGAAAATTTTAATAATTATGTACAAAAAAAAAATTATCGGGAATTGTACAAAATCCATCATACTTAGTACAACAATTTAAATTAGTGTAATTTTATAAAAATTTCCATTTAAAAAAGCAGTTTTTTAAAAAGATGATTTTAAAGTGAACAGGAAAAAAAGAAAATACGACTCTGTAACATATTAAAAAAACTCACAATCATTAATTCTAAAAAATATGGAAACACAAAAATTATGAATGCCACGCTTTCTGTTACAAACATGTTAAGAATAAAATAAATTTCGTGTGCATACTTTTAAATTTTTTCATAATTATAATAGGAAATTTTCAATAATGATATGATGACTACTTGTAGTTGTTGAAAAGCTATGAAACTGTGTATTGTTATCTGTCACACAACGCCAATTTAAAATTAGAGCTCTTAAATAATCAGGAATTTGGAATTTGTCCTTTGCAATTAGATTGTATAATATTTTAACATAGTTCAATATTGTAACTTACTTTTTTTAAATTTTAATTTGCAAATGGCACCAAAGCATTACATAGCCAACAACAAATATAAAAACAAGCTCTTCTAATGTATTTTTATCTACGTCTTAAGCATTGGAATCATAAGCCTTAAATTAAATGCTTTTTTTGATGAAAAGAAATAAATAAGTTAAAAAAGTACGTAATAAGATCAGAACATGTTTAACTGTTCATTTATACGTTGATTTTAAATGTCATCAGTTTTATTACGGTAGTAATATTAATAAATTGAGATGAGTTCCAGTAAAACCCTCTGCAATCAATCAATCAATATAACCTTTTAAACCCCCTTACAATATAAAAACCCACTTATGTCTGTTTAGATAATACAAGGCACTAGATACCCAAGGGAATTTACCCACGAAATTAAAAACTTCTTTTCTTTTCTTTTGAAAAAGACCATCAATATCCATTAAATGATCCAATGAAAAATCGAGAATGTCACAAGTTCGTTTATTAAGTAAACTTTTTTACACATTTTAAGAGACAATTTTATATTATATATATTGGTCAAAATTATTTCACTAAAATATTTCAATGTATAAACGAGGCAAAATATGTGAAATAATGAACAGTATTTTGCATGATCCAAAAACCTATAATCAATCAATTACTTTCGAATGTATAGGTAAAAAAATGAAATGACAGTATTTTTGAGTAAATGTCCTGTTTAAAATACACAAATTTATTTTATCACCTTATGTAGTTATCTACATTTTTTCTTTGTTCCATTTATCATTCTATCGTCAAATAACTATAAGTATCACGTTTATTATTTATTCAAAAACATGACGTGAGATATTATTGGCATAAGTATCTTTTATTTATCTTTGCAAGGGTAAATATTGTTATGAAGGTAAAATCATATTATTTGAATATTTAAATAGAATCTTTCTCAACCCTGAGTATATTGTTAATGAAATAATTTTCTTAATTCTTTTCTCGAAGATAATGATTTATATATGCCATAATAGAGCCATATTTCAATAAATCGCTTTTAAAAAATTCCCTGACACTTATTTAAAATAGTTACCCAAACATATTTTTTCATTTATACCTTAAAAGTATAAGTTTAATAAAAAACAACAGAAATAATTAAAACTGGAAAAATAATAGCTAAATTCATTTTGTAACTACTGCTTCCATTTAGTTTTATTTTTTAGTTTTCCAGAGTAAGATAATAATTTAAAAAGTTCTTTGTTATATTCAAATATTCCTTAAATATTACATAAAATTTGAAAAAAATATTGCAAGTAATATATCTTCTAACAACATTGGAATTGTCAGAAAATATAAATAATATAGAATGCTGACATATAAATAATTAAAACAATAAATCTTTTATAGGGTAGAAATACTTTAATTCTGTGAAAAAAAATTAATTAGCTTTTATTTTCTTAAACTACATACGAAACAGGTTAATTTGAAATTCCATGCTGTTTCATTCAAATTCCTGGAAATATTATAACAAAACTTACAAAAAAAAATTTTTTTTTAATAATTCAAATGAACAGTAATGAAATTGAGAAATCCATTGACAAGGCATGAAACAACTCATAAAGTAACAACTTTTAGTAGACAAGTCATTGGATAAAAAATAAGAAAAATAAATGAAATTGCGTAATTAAATCTTATGGTTGAAATTCAATGTATAAATTAAATGTATAAATTAAATGTATGGAAGCGTCTTTCTCTTAGAATATTTTTCCTGTATCTACACAGTTTTCAATTTTTATTTTTTTTATTTCTTGTAAACTTGGGAGTTTGTGTTTAGTGAAGAGCTAAAAATGAAGATATTATCGTGTTTCTAGACATGTTCTTATTCCACAGACAATTGCTCTCATTATATTTTTAAAGTGTTTTTAAGCATATTATCATAATTTAAAGACGACTTAATTAAGGGAGAGTTAATGTGGTTGATGCTTTTTTTAGAAATAAAAAGAGAAAGAGGCTTAGAATTTTTTTTAAGGAAGCATTCTAAGTTTTTTAGTTGATGTTTTTTATTTGTATCATTTAAAGAAAACTAATGTATTTATGTATATCTATATATATTACTTTGTGAAAGATAATTAAACAAAACAACACTTTTAAAAATCCAGGAAATAATTAGTTTTTCAATGCATTAGATATTTGATTACTTTACTAAAAAAAACTTGCACAGCGAATAAAATTCTGATAAAATTATAGCAAAGGGAGGAAATAGTATTTCCGTTAAAAAAAACTGCATCATAATTCTAGTAAATACAATCAAAATATATAGTTCTTAAAACATTCATTTCATAATTTTTCTGTTCACATGTTAACTGTTTACCGGAAATTATTATATCTAAATTGTAGTTCTTATCACCACATATTTAGTAAAAAATACTAACCTGAAAAGTATATTTTACAGAATAAATGGTTTTGAGTTACCTTATTCTAGGTTTGCTAGTATTCGTGAGTCAACAGCTCGGCAATTACTAAAAACACAGTTTCAGCTTTACGGAGATCAGAAAAACATGCCGGTAACAGTGACTGTAAAACATGTTTTGTTTCATCAAAGGTCAGGACAGCAAGGGGTATAGTGTTAAGGTAGGGCAGCAATATAGTGTTAGAGAAGTCTTGAAGATAAGACAGAGTTTTAGGGCTTAGGGCAATTGAATTATAATGGGTTGTGTTTAAAATATTAGGAAAACATAAAAGATATAATTGACATTCGTATGAAACGATGAAAATTGAAGTAGAAGTATATGTATTCAACAGAAGGGAAACTCTGTTTTTAAGATAAAAGTCAAAACTTGGCGGTTTAAAAAGTAAAGAATAAGGTTCAGTAAACAATCTAAAACCACATGCGAAATATGAAGACTAATAATTATCGAAAAAGATTTTTTAAAGAAATAAAACTAAACAATATAATTGGAAATGTGGATGGGCAGTCGCTTCAGAAGAGGATGACCTTAATGTTTAGCTTTACTTTATGGTATAGGGTCAACCCAACATTGAAAATTTGTTCAGTTCTCTTTGAAACATACTTTAAAAATTGGTTAAAATTCATTTGTTTTTAAGCTATTATTTTATGAAATACTGTTTAATAATATGTGATAAAGTTTGCTAAATGTGGCAAAATCTTGTAATTTTACTATGATACTTTATGGCATGATATAAAAGCTATTTATTCATTTAAATTTGCCTGTTTGTTTTGTATTTTGTACTAAATGCGGTATTAATGAACATAATTTTGAAAATCAAAAGTTCTGGCAAACCGTTATCACAAGAACGAAAAAAATGGCAAATGTTTTAATTTCCTTTTTTTTTAAGCTATAATAAAAAAAAATTCCAGAAATGTCATTACCATACAGTACGGTAAGTTTAAGAGAATTGTTTTCTGTATAGAAAAATATATTATACAACAAATTTAAAGTTCCATCGGCACTTATTTTCGAAATACCCGAACAGATATCTCAATTCACCGTTAATTTATTTTTATTATACTCATTATTATTCTTGCAATTATACGCAAATTAGTTGTCTAACACTTTATTTTATAGTATTTTATATTGTTCAGATATCTAAAAAGGATTATTACGCCTTTAATAGATGATTATAAAATGTGCAATTATTAAACATGAAAATGAAAAGAATAAATTCAACTTCAAAAAAACCTATATTATTACATTTTTTGCTCTTTTTGCAAAATTAATAATCAATACTCCTGTTTTACTTAAATCCCATACCTACTATTCGATTTAATTTAAAAATACATTTTATTAATTTGTTTTCCATTACAAAAAAATTTTAATAGAAAACTTAAAAGAAAGCAAAATTATCTATTAGTGAAAAAAAAGAAATAACAAAACTTCGGTACCGTTTCTTAGAGAAACAGAAAAATAACAAGGAATTATGTTCTCTAAATTAAATTTATTTTGCTGTTTATATGTTTCTGACGTTCTACTCTGAAGGAGAAATTTAATTACTGGGAACGCTGTGAGAATTGAACTCTTACAAAATTGAAATATGATATATACGCTTTTAGTAAGATAAAGAACATGACAAAATATTATATGAAAATATTTGAAATGATATCTGAAAGCAGTTTCGATTTTAGATTTTCATTTCTATATGAAAGAGAAAAACAAATAAGCATTTATTTATTTCAGATAAAAAAGAGCTGCTTCACAATAAAGGGAAGAATTATAATTGAATGATATATTTAAATAATACAAGAGTAGCGTGTCCTAATTGTTACAAATTCAGGAATACTTTTTTTTCATAAAGTTTACTTAATTTTTTACTTATAAGTTTATCGTTTTTCTGTTTCACACAATTGCCAAATCAATTTATGCATATCCATTGACGCTTCGAAAGATTTTATATACTGTGGTCATATCAACTCCCTTCCATTAGTCAGCATTGATTCTGTTGCAGAAAATCTTTAGTTTCTTTTCCACCTGTGAAGAATATTAATTCTTCTTTTCCAATTTTAAAATGTCCATCAGAATTTTATGGTGCTATTTATATTTCACGGTATCTTTTAGTGATTATTGCTGCTCCAGAAGGGGTAAAATCAGAATACTACGTTTATAAAGGCTTATGTTTTGTCAATGAGAAGAAAAGTTTCTTATTTCGCTGAAGGAAATGCTGGTTGGAGACAATGATAGAAAAACTATACAAAAATTACATAAGTTTAATGTTCCAATTTAACTGCTTCATCGGCAAATAAAATTCAAAATACAACGTTTATAAATGGTTATGTTTTGTCAATGAGGAGAAAAGTTTCTTGGTTCTCTGAAGGAAATGCTTTTTAGAGACGATGATCGAAAAACTGACAAAAAATTACATAAATTTAATGTTCCAATTTAACTATTACAATGGCAAATAAAATTCAAAATGCAACGTTTATAAATGCTTATGTTTTGTCAATGAGGAGTAAAGTTCCTTGGTTCTCTGAAGGAAATGTTGGTTAGATACGATGATAGAAAACTGTCAAAAAATTACATACATTTAATGTCCCAATTTAGCAATTACATTGGCAAATAAATGTACCTTAACCATTTTAATGGGTGAAGATATTCTTATAAAATGTCTTTTTTTTTGTATGCTTGAACCCAAAAGACTTTATTTGGGGGTTTGTTTTCATTTTATAACAGTGATAAATAACAGTGATATGATAAAAGCACCAGAAAGCTGCTTTTATCATATAACTTTTTTCAAAAATGAAAAAGTAAGCATTTTAAGATAAATGTGCAGTGCTCCCTTAAAAACTTCTATATCAAAGAAAAAATTACACTCAGAATAACTTTCAGTTTCAGAATTGAATCTAAAGTCTACATGATTTAATCCCATAACTCAATCAAATTTCCATGATAAACTTAAAATTGTATTTCCAATTTTTTTCCAAAAATATCTGGAAAAAAATTCGTGCGGATTAACTTAAGTGAAATAAACCATATTAAATAGTCTTTATGGCACACCTATAACATAATTTGTAAAGCAATTGAAAAATTGAGTTACATTAGTTAAACATTCAAAAAAATACTTAAAAATCCGAAAAATAATTATCCATAGCGAAATTTCTGACATTCACTAAAACTGGAACTTTCATTCTCTTTTTCGAAATATAAATTAATAAATTGAAAGATTGGATTATATATTAAAGAAGATAATTACATAGATACTTAAAATTAAATTACAGTAAATTATTGTGTTTATTTAGTAAATAGCATGCAAAAAATACGATATTTTTGTATTATCTTTCTTTCTGTATTATTTTAAATGATTCCTGATCGGACAGGAAAACTTTTAAGCACCTTTATGATGATATATAAATAAACGCTTAGCTGTGTATGGTTGATTCGGAAATCCAGAAAAATGACAATGAAATTTATCGAAAACATTAACAAATAAACAAGAGTGTTGCAGTAACATCTCGCTACAAAAATGATTTTTATTGAAGCAAATGCATATTTCTTATATAAATGATTAATTTTAAATTACACGCTTAAACATTTCTATCAAAATTCGACTTTTATGTTAGTTATTTATCATTTTTCAAAATGATTTTATGAAAGTAATTCATAACTGCATATACTGTCAAAACATCAACCAATAACTCAGTTCTCCCTTTATCGAAGCAGATCGGAATATAAGAGTTTTAAAGGGTGAAACTTATTGGTGATTTATGCCTATGAAAAAATGAATTCGAGTTCCCATTCGTCATC
This sequence comes from Parasteatoda tepidariorum, assembly GCF_043381705.1. NCBI lineage: Eukaryota > Metazoa > Arthropoda > Arachnida > Araneae > Theridiidae > Parasteatoda > Parasteatoda tepidariorum. Next base: position 29,631,184 of record NC_092210.1, read on the forward strand.
GATTGGAGATTCTGAACAAATATAACGGTCTACCTCCCAAAATATGTGATCTACATTTATTTCTCACACTTGAAAAACATATCTCAATGCATACTAAAATAAGAAATAATTCAAGCATTAAGAATGTTTCAAATTTTTCGCTCAACTTATCTATATAGCTTTAGATAAATAAAATAGAGATATTATTAAATTGAGCTAATGCTACTTAATTGTATTTCGAACAAATCTTGTTTAGTTAATTTAAAAATAAATATGCATACATTAGTTTTAGAAAATTAGAAACTAATTATTAAGTATTATATTTTGTATCAACTATGAATTTCTATTGTGTTAGAAACGTTTCAGAAAAAAATGGTTAAATAGCCAATTTATTTATTATTTTAAGATATTTAAACAAAACAGTTTAATATACCTGTAGCTTAACTAACACTACGAATATTAAGCATCAATTCACTGATATATAAGACATGCTAACTTGATTCAATCACGAGGTACCTTTTGATAGATATTTGTTGGCATAGTGTATAATTAACTCCCTACATTGGTGACCTGCGGACGTGATTTGAATACGCAGTAACGCCCACTTCGCAAAACTCATGACAGTAACGCCTACTTCGATGGATAATCCATATTGAACAGTTGACTTGCTACTTGTGACTGCAAAATGCTACGACGTGATGCTAATACACCTTTCACATTCAGTCTCTCCCGGTCTTTTACAAGTACAGCAACTAATATTATCAATTCATCGAATTCTATCCCTGATAAAATTCTGATAGGAGAGTATTGTAGCGTAACTACCACTAGGAATATTAAACATCAATTCACTGGATACCTTTTGATAGATGAAGGTTGGCATGGTTGATAATTCCGCCCCCACATACCGTTAAATAATACGGTATCCATCCTGGAAACTCTGAGAAAAACCGTTTATTAACAGGTCTCACCTACAATTAGCCAACAATCACATATTATAGCCGTGGGGGCTAATCTATCAATCTCTTAAACGACAGAAAGAGAGTTTGAATCCCAGAGTTCATACCACAATATCTCCTCCATTCCCTTAAACACATGAAGAGTTTTGAACTCCCCAATTCGGAAACTCGGACTAATAAAATACTATCATGTAAGCATAGATGGCAGCATGAAAAAGCTGCTTGACCCAAAGAGTCAAGTTCAGGAATTATAAT
>NC_092210.1:29636497-29670720 GCF_043381705.1 Parasteatoda tepidariorum
TTTTTATTTTTTTATTTATTTTTTTTTTTTGAATATTCGGTATTCGGTTATTCATCCAAATCACTATTCGTTACATCACTGGTTATCCAGAGCGTCAACAATTTCCCCTGGTGCAGATCCTGTGCAACGCAAAAAAAATACTGCTCCTACTCTGAACTACGAAACTCAACTTAATTTTCCAATTAATTAAACAATTATGGATTCTGATGTGATAACATTCAATAATATAGTTTTCCAACTTGCTCCACTATCGGTCACATTGTCGTTCCCGCCGCATGGAGTTTTTTATCGGTGTTATAATAAATAAGCTCTTTTTTTTAAAAAAATGGATCAGCCATACTTTTATTTTTGCAAGCTGATGAGTAATTTTGAAAAGTATCCGTCTTTTAAACAATATTTTCCTATTCCCATTTGTTGAGACTGAGCAATCTGTGAACCATAATATAAACATATAAACGTGTATAAGTCTAAGTCAAATTAAGTTAGAGTTTTTTTTCCCCAGGAGAATGCAAATATCCATTAAAAACCAAGGATTGTTTTTATAAGATTTTGAAATGTTACCCACGTTGACTCTCGAGAGTGCCGTTTTCCTAATGTTTGGAATTCTTAAAAATTGTTTTATTGGTAAGAAAGTTTCTTTTGGTACCATCTGTAGCCACCCTTATTGGGATAATTAAATAATAGCAAAAATATTTTCCTTAATTTATCAATTTTCAGTGTGAAAAGCTATCGTTTTTGCTCAGGGAGTTAAAATTAAAAATAATTTCTAACATTTTCAAACTTCGTTTGTCCAAAATATTTATTTAAAAACTGTTTTACGTGTTTACTTCGATTCATTTGCATTTTTCTTTGCTTTATCATTTATCTTCATTTTTTTTCCCATTTTCATTTGACCATCAGTTATTATTTTCCAACAGTTATACGTTTTTCTAATAATTTTTATTTCTGAAGTTTACTTGTTCTGGTTCTTTTCTTAAAAACTATTCTGAATATGAAATGTACTTTTCACTAACGTACTCATAGAAATAAGTATGGTCAAACTACAAGAATATGGTGAAATTTTTACCACGTTTCTGGCTCTATAGGAGCTCAGTAATTAACATTAACAACCTCAGAAATTTTTACCGAAGCTCTTTGGTTATGAAATTGGAAAAAACTAACAATAAAATATAATTTTATAACAAGAGATGAAATTTACAAAATGTAGTAATTTTATCATGATACTTTAAAGTATTATGATAAAAATCATGGCATTAAACCAAATCATTCGGTTAAGTTTACTATTCAGTTTTGTATTTTATTGTAAATATGTGATAGGAACTATAATTTTTAAAACCAGAATTTCTGATTAACTGTTATCATATGAACAGAAAAAAAACGAATGGTTTGAGGACCATATATTTTAGTTATATTAACCAGAATTTTAATGTTTTTACCAGAAATGCCATTATTATACAGTAGTTCAATTTTACCAGAATGTTTTTCTCTGTGCAAAATACATTTTCATACTTTTATTAAAAATAGTTTCTGTAAATAATAAAATGAGAATTCAATGTCAAAAAATGGCATAAATTTTAGAAAGTATTGCATTACTTCACCTAATATTCAGATCATACTTATGATTTGGGGTGTATTACATGCATCTTTTTTTCCAAAATGAACTTTTAAGTCCCTTCACGTCGAATATTTATTGAAATTCTCACCACGTACTTTCTAAACTAAATCCTAAATTTATTCACCCACACAAATCAGCTCTCCATTTTCTCAGCATCAAAGTTCGTTAAGGGAGAATTCACGAGAACTATTGTAGAAAAAAAATATTTTGTCTAGTTTCTTTTATTGCTTCCACTCGAAGGACTTTTGCTGATGAAGAACTTAGTTTACCCACTTTAAGAATTGCCTTGAGTTTTAAAATAGATTGATAAATTCATTGGCAAACATACCTTACTTTTTGCAGATGGATATTTTTTGAAATTGAGTAAAGGTTTGATAAGTCGGTTTAGTATGTTAAAAGATAAATATTATGTTCTTTTTACCCATTTTGCTTTAGTAAAAAAATACATTATTTTATGAAAATATGTTAGAATATTATTTCAAAAATCAATAAAATAAAAGACGTATTTCCACAGTACTTGAAAAATTTACGGTACTGTATGGTCAATGATATTTCTTGTATAACGAAACTGATTAATAAAAACTAAAATATACAGTATTTCTACTATTAATTTGGTTTTACACGTATTGCAACACTTTACCAGAAATTTAGGGTTTTGAAATTATAGTTCTCATTACAATACATTTAGAAGGAAAAATGAAGCTAAAAATCAAATTTTTTTAAAACAAAAAGTGCTTTTTATGCTATACTCCAAATGTATTATGATAAATATACCAAATTTTACCTCTTTGGCTAATTTTTATCACATATTATAAAACCATATTTTATTTTGAATTTTACTCAAATCATTACTCAATTATACTCAAATTTTACTCAAATCATAGTGCCAGAAAAATTTTAAATTTTACCATATTTTGCTTTTCTTCGTACAACAGTACATCGAAATACTCTTATAGTTCATTAAAAAATGTATATTTAAAAACCACAACAGAAGTCAAAGTATTATTAAAATTCCTTAGGTTAGAAAAATTAAATTAATAAATAAATAAATAAAAATTTCATATTCGTCTTTTGAAGATAATCAAAGGATCGTCTCTCAGAGAGTCAAGACCATATCCTGTTTTGGAGCCAATCAAAGACCAGATGCTGTTTCGGGAACAACGGCTGCGAAAACGATCCACCTCTACATAAAATCAGAACCTTAAAACATGAAACTAAACAAATCACGTCACTACATAGAAAATTTATAGGATTTAAAGTATATTATTAAAACAGAAATAAAACTCAATCTTCCGAAAAAATATTTTTCAGATCGAGCTTCATAAACCAAAACCATTAGGAACGACACTAGGAATACGCATTCCGACCTAGAGTGACACAAATACAAATTATATTTTTCGTTTTTATAATCTTAAATTTATATTTTCTCCAGTAATTAATGTCCGAAATTGCTTTCAAATCGGCACCAAATTCTTTCTTTTATTTTAATTGAAGGGTAGGCAAGTTTCAACCTATAGACATCGGAAGCAAAATTTGAGAAGCTCGTAAAGTCAGTCACTAAAATTCTTAAAAATTGATGAAACAGCTGTTTTTGGGCCAGTTTAAATGTGTTTAGTCCATAACTGTCCCTGAAGTAGCCATTTAAGATTCCCTTTAAAAATAGTCCTACGGATTGCTTAATTTAGGTTAGACAATCCCCATCTGACTTTAGACTTTTGTAGAAACCTGTTTTGAAAAGTTTTTTCTTATTAATAATCTATAATAGTTTTTTATAGCTATAAAAAATCTGTACTTACCTGTCATTTTTTCTACCTTATGTTATGTAATATTTATTAGTAATGTGATATTTTGAACACGTGCAAAATATATTTGTTCCTTCTCTTCCATAGAAAAGTTTATTTCTTGATGCATTAATAATTTAAAAATGCATGTAAAAACAGTAGATATTTTCTTAACATTTCTACACATATTTTGCAAACGCAAAATTATATTTAATACTTAAATTCAATTGCAAATTATGTGCCCTCACTTTATTTGAATTAATTACCATCGTGAACAGAAAAAAATTACATCATGTTCTTAATGTCAACATTTTTCTTAAAATGTCTCCATATTTTTCCTACATTTCAAATTTCACTTTAATAACTTATAAATTTCGGTAGTAAATTTAAAACAAAAAGCACGAAATTCATATCACCATTTATGATAAAAAATTTAAAAAATAAAATATTAATGGTTGACCCCATAATACACTCTATGTATAAATGAAGCTCTAAGCTCTACAGCCTTCTAAGAAAAATTCATACAATTGAGATAATTGATAGATAAACTAGTGCTGTTCATTTAATGCTTCTTATTAAAATAAAAGAAGAATCGGTAAATAAAAATATTTGTTTATATGTCAAATTCCTTTTTCTGCTTTCACTGTAAGTAGTTCAATTTTCAAGGGAAACAAACTTCTGTAAGCCATATGATCTGCATACAATACGAATATATAACAATGTTTATTATCGTTTCAATATGATAAAGTTATTCAAGGTGTCACCCAAAGGAGAACTCTTAGCCAAGAAAAATCATGATACATGATATATTTAAATATGAGTAAGTTTGTGAAAAAAATAAGGGGAAAGAATAGCACAGAATTTTTCAAGACATTATGATGTGCAATTTTTATTCAGGTCATGTAGTGCTAAGAATGTAATTTCTTGACTGAGTCACGTTATTTTGTTCAACAAACGAGATTTTTCTCTAGCTTCGTGATCTTTTCTCAAGTTTAAAAAATATTTTTTATTTTCGTGTTTTTTCATATTTATCCCTTTATAGTGAAGAATGATAAAAAGACAGTTAATAAGCTTAGTTTGTAAAAGAAGAACTGAAGAAAAATGTATTTGTTTATGCATAATAAATGGAAGCATTTATATAGAATGTTTTTTAAAACACCATTTTTTAAATTTCTTTAAAAATATTTTTTACCTGCTATTTTGTTTTACAATTGTTTTATAACTTTTTGTTCCAAACCAGTGTTTATAAATGATCAACATAAAAGTGAACTCTCAACTTTAATATCGTTATCTGAATAAATGAATGTTTTTTTCAATTAAAAACTAAATATAGCGTNACATCTGCAGCAGAACTGGATATGAAGACAAAATTGCTGGACAGGAACACTTTAATTGTCCCCTAATCTTCAGATTTCCTGCTATGTTTTAAAAAACTTTATTTGTGAAAACCTTCAGCGTGGCGGACAGCTGGCCGCCTTAGGCGGCTAGTGTATAATAAATGGAAGCATTTATATAGAATGTTTTTTAAAACATCATTTTTTAAATTTCTTTAAAAATATTTTTTACCTGCTATTTTGTTTTACAATTGTTTTATAACTTTTTGTTCCAAACCAGTGTTTATAAATGATCAACATAAAAGTGAACTCTCAACTTTAATATCGTTATCTGAATAAATGAATGTTTTTTTCAATTAAAAACTAAATATAGCGTATATATCATTGGACTTAAATACCTTTGTAAATATCCATTAATAAGGCATGGTGATGAATTTAAGAATAATATGAATCCACCATTGATTAAGCGATATTTTGTTTATCTATTATATTATCACTCGCTAATATAACATGACTAGATATAAAATTTTAGATTAACATTTTTCGTATTACAACCTACAATAATAGTTTTGAAAAAAATTCAGTCATCTCAATAACGGATATTGACACTGGAAAAACATAGTCTAAGACGTGAAATTAAGAAAACCTTGACAAAGACTTTGGTAAATAATATTAGTTTTTATCATACGTAATCATCCAAAAACATAAAGATAAAAGATGATGACATCCATAAAATAGACAAAGGAATAGGTGTTTGAAAGACATATTTCAAAGATTTCCTGTTGAAGCTTTCAAATTATTCACCGCCTATTTCAACTTAAGTATTTTTGTCTGTATAAGCATAGGGACTATATTTGTGCTTGTAAAGGGAAGAAATGGACAAAATATTTAATTAAATTGTGGTATGGTCATTTTTTAAATGTGCATTTATTGGAACATTCGTAAGAAAATATTTCTATACAAATGAATATTTCTAATAGTTTCTTTGTACAAAAATGTAAATATAATAAAGGAAGGTTGCATGCGGCAAATAAATTTACCTAGATGCAGTTGGATAGGATATATCACATATTTTTTCTCAATTTCTTTGTAAAATAAATGGTGACGTAAAAGTATTATCCTCTATAAGCAGACAAAAATGCGGCAAAAATAGAGATCAAGGAAATCAAGCATCCATTTAAAAATGCTTTTCTTAATATTTTTACAAAGAAAATATTTTCTTCTTGCATGAATTTCAATTAAATATTTCATGCAGTTCATATCTTTATCAAAAGTAATATGACAGTAGCTTTTTGAATTTTTTCTTTTCAGTTTTTATAAGATTATTTTAAAGTGATGACATCTTATGTTTTATTTTTTATAAGACTGTATATTATCTTAAGACGGAATTCTCTTGAACGGAAAATTTGTTCAGTATCTATGGACAGCGTCCTAGAATGAAATAACTGTAATTAGTTCAGAAGCAAATAATAAACTTAAATAAGAATGTTATGACTTTACTGAGAAAATGATTGATTTCTTTCGAAATACTCTTAACAAGGTAATCAATTTAATTTGAATTAATTTTCTTAGGATTCGAATCAGAGAAACATAGAATATATTTCTTAATTCCCTCATTCAAAATAGCATGATTTAATTTCTTTAACTTTTAATGAATGAAAAATATTTGCCCGGAATATGTAAAGGAAAAACTCACAATGATTTTTAATGTAAAACTTATAACAAAATAACATAACAAAAAGATGAATGTTCCTATTTTATTATTTTTGTGAAAAAACTTGTCTAAAAAGGAAGTTATGATGAAAATTAATTTTTTTTTAATTAATATTTCGGTGAAATAAATATATAAAATATATACCATAAAATATATAATATATAATCTGCTACATATTACCATATATTACGCAAAATATAAAATATATAACGTATATAAATATTTGAAAAACAAAATATTTAAAATGTTGAAGCAAGTATTTCCTTTACGACTTCAAGAGAAATAAAATAGAAACTATTTTCTTTTGAAAACTACAAAAAATTGGCTTTAAGTAATAATTTAACCTTAAGATAATTATATTATACAATTTTTACTTTTTATATTATTTATTAAAAAAAACGAAATCATTTCATCATATTATATCAAATAACGATAGAAATTATTTATCTTTTAATTAATTTTGTCTATAAGCCAATGCTCGAAAAATTAGTTGTTCCAAAATTAAAAATTCCATATATTAAGTGTGTCTAAAATAAAACTTCAAAGCTCAACGTAATGAAAATGAAAAATCTATGCATGAAATTTTTATTTAAAAAAGGAAGAAAATTTTTTATTTAAAAGCAAATTAATTTAAAATCAAGGCATCATACTTCTAGTCTAGTCTCAAAAGGAATTGCTAAAACGGCTTTTAAATAATTGAACTTTGGACAAGTAATTCAAATATTTAAAATATGAAAACGATTTCATTTAGAAAACAATTCTCTTAGGAATTAATTTAAGTATGGTTTTGAAATTTATGTAAGAATTTAAACCTTTCGTATTAACTTTCAAGCATGTAGTTACAAACAATACCAAATATTTTCTAAGACATAATTCAATTGTTAATATTTGAATTTATTCTAACTTTATATTGGAATAAAACGTGCAAGATTATGGATTGTAGATAAGCTTTAAATGACACATACAAAGTAAAAGAAAGCATCTATTATTGGTACTTTTTTATTGTTTCATTTCTGGGTAAACTATAATGAAGTAAAAAATCAAATTACCTGATTTAAAGGGAAAAAAAAAGGTCAGAGTAAAGGTGATTAAAATGTATTTAAAAATAGTTTTACGTTATATATTACTCACAAGAAAATAATTTCAATATTAATAACAATAGTTAAGATAAGCATAATTTGTTTTATTTCTTTTTTCATGGTAACAGATATGATTTAAATTTGCAAAATACTCATGAAATGATGGATTATTTAAAGTTATTTTGGCAATGAATTCTAAGTCTTTTAATTTTTAAAACCTCATTTTAACTTGTATTAATTTTATGGTAGAGACCTTTTCTAAAACTATTTAAACATGTTGGGAATAAAAAAAGCAGTTGGAAAAGCTCGAGTTCAGTCAGTATGTCCATAAATATAGCAATATATGAAATTAATTCCCTGCGTGTTTTAACTTTTGTTACTTGCATCGATGCAGCTATTATTGTGTCTATTGATGTAAAAAAAAAGTTATAATTTCAAATAATTTCGTAATTGTAAATAACAGTTCAGTGATAAAATTTTATTATTTATTTAAAATACAACAAATATAACATTAAAAATAGTATGCGTTTTATATGATTCTTGAAATCACTGAACATTTGATATTTAGTTTCAAGTACTTGTGTCAAAAAATAAAGGTGGGAACAATAACAAATGCAACAAATTGAAACAGTTAAATTTGTTTAGAATTATTCAAAATTAGATTTATTTTTAATTTGTGATCAAAATTTAAATGTTTATTTAAAGTTAACAAACTTGATTTAAATATTTTTTACATAATTTTTAAAATTGTTAGCAACAAAAGAAACTTTTATTAAACTCCATTTTTCCGTTCAGTTGCGCGAGGTAAGTTCTGGTAAGTTGCGCGAGTTGCGCAAGTTAGTGTAACGACTTCCCGATAGGGGAAATCCGTATGTAGTAGTTGAAGCAGCTGTCTGAGAGGTGATTCGTTCGTCCGGTTGCTATGATGACTGATTAAAATGTATTTCCTTTTGCATAGCATTGTGTGCGCGAGATGTTATTTCCTCAAGTTGTATTTTAATAAACTCTTTATTTGCCGGCATTGCTTTTGTGTTCCTCAACAAAACAACAGATACTGGTGGCCGTCAGAGTTCCCTGCAAAAAATGATCAATAGAAATCAATAAAAAAAAATGTGTTGATCTGTACGGGGAAATGAAACATTGATATCAGTAGAGTAGATCAGTACAATGGACTGGTCATGATATATTGATATCAGTAGAGTAGGTCAATACACTGTATTGGTCTAAATCAGTAGAATGGACTGATATCAGTAGAATGAACTGGTCTGTACGGGGAAATGGAACATAGATATCAGTGGAATTTACTGGTCTGTACAAGGAAATGAGACACTGCCATCAGAAAAATGGACTGGTCTGTATCAGAAACATAGACTGGTCTAAGTTAGGGAAAACAATATTAATGTAAGCATATTAGATAGGCTTAAACAGGAAAATGTAACATTGTTTATCTCTTTTAATATGCAAGATTTAGCTGAATTGGTCACCTGCTTTGTATGCACCATAGTAAGTTTTCTACTAGCTACAGCCAGTGGAAAATTTAATATAAATTAATAAAATATAACAGGACAGTATAAAAAGAATACCTATTTAAAGCATTTAAAAATGTTTTGAATATTTAAAGTAAAACACTGCTTAAGTGGAAGGATAAAAGAATTATATTCTGAAAAAACATACTTGTTTATACCTACACTATGCTAGTTTTAAAGTTAACTTTAATTTCCTTTTCATATTTCCAATTTAATTTTAAATATAATTTATTGCTAAATTATATTTTATTGTTTAATATAACTATAAAAAGAAACTTAAAATGTGAATTCAAGAGGGTACCTTGTTGGAAAAAATTCCTGGTATAAAAAAATCATGCCGGCGTGTGAAACACCGGTTCTGGTATGATACTGGATCGGGAATTATACCAGACCCAGCGTTTCATCAGCTGTAATAAATTGAAATTTATTATAGGTTTTTTTTCAATACTTTTAAAGATAGGTTATTTTTCTGTAGATGGCACCACTATGATAAAATGTAAATTCAATCATAATAATATTTTTTTTTAGAAATTTTGAATTAGTCTTTTAAAAAGGGATTTTTGGGGTGAAATCTATGTAACTAAATTTATTAATATTTATTGAGGATGGTATTATAACTTGTATAGGGTATTGGTGGATTTATGACGGTTTTTCTCAGGGATCTTTTTTTTTTGGTTCTGACGTCCGCCGGATGCGGGATGACTCTGGACGTGGTNATGCAAGATTTAGCTGAATTGGTCAAATGCTCTGTATGCACCATAGTAAATTTTCTACTAGCTGCAGCCAGTGGAAAATTTAATATAAATTAATAAAATATAACAGGACAGTATAAAAAAATACTTATTTAAAGCATCTAAAAATGTTTTGAATAGTAAAACACTGCTTAAGTGGAAGGATAAAAGAATTATATTCTGAAAAAACATACTTCTTTATACCTACACTATGCTAGTTTTAAAGTTAACTTTAAATTCCTTTTCATATTTCCAATTTAATTTTAAATATAATTTATTACTAAATTATATTTTATTGTTTAATATAACTTTAAAAAGAAACTTAAAATGTGAATTCAAGAGGGTACCTTATTGGAAAAAATTCCTGGTATAAAAAAATCATGCCGGCGTGTGAAACACCGGTTCTGGTATGATACTGGATCGGGAATTGTACTAGACCCAGCGTTTCATCAGCCGGTATCATACCGAAGCTGGTGTTTCACAAGTTAGCAGGATACTGGCTCCGGTATAATACCTAAATTCTAGTTACATTATCTAGTATCATGCTAGAGCCAGCATATACTGGTACTAGTGTACTGTGCTCAGCATACTGGGATAGTGTTTTAAAAACCGGTTTATTCTTAAAACAAGCATAGTGTGTTACTACAGTTTGATACAGGAACGTTAGTGAACAGCTCTGAACGGGAAAATAAAACATTGATACACAATTGGGTAAATAAGTCAAGTCACCTGATTTATACCGAGAAATAAAGCACTGGCATCAATTGACACTTTATCAAAAGCTATAGTTTGCATTATGTTTATAAAAACCATTTAATTTTTTTAAGCTTCGTTATAGTTCATGAAATTTTTTTTAACAATAAATTAAAATGTTAGAAAATTATTGTCAATAATTTTTGAATCTACAATACTACACAAAAAAATGTTTTAGAGCGACATTATAAAAGTACAAATGGATTCTTCAGATTTTATGAAAATGGAATGGGGATCAGAAATGTTACTTTATAGATAGCCAAAACACTGACTAAAATAAACAAGTCAACTTATTGTCGTTTCAAGACCCCCCCCCCCCACACACACATTATGTTTGGTATAGCATTCTGGTTGTAAAAAGTTTCAATACTTAAAAAAGAAAAAAACGACAGAACAATCTTAAAGTATACTATAGGCTTTAAATCCTTATATGCACAAATGATATACCTATTTATTTGATTCTTATCTATACATAGCTTGTGCTAAGCATTTGTCATCTAACCAAATACGATAAAACTGTAAATTTGGCAAAAAAAATTGTTACTTCGGGGAAAGTATTGGCGAATGCTGTTTTCGAACAAAAAGAAAAATTTTTCCATTCATTGCTCATTTACTACTCCCCAACAGCAAAATGACTCTTAATTTGTATTTGCATTTTTATAAAATAATTCAATTTATAATAAATATGTATTTTGCCTAAAAGTTTGCTACTGAAATAATCAATAATAAAAAATTGTTGAGATTTGCCTTTGGCTTAGAATTTTAAGAACTGGCAAATAATTTTAAATCCTTAGCATAGGCAATGAATATATAAATAGTAATATCATAATTAAAGGTCAGTAACGAAAAAGAGCAGGTAAACAAAGAAAGCACAACACCAGCAGCAAAATTATAATAATAATCATTCCTAATTAACCAGTAAGAATAACCTAAACCAAATTTACAAAAACTATAGTTTAAAATGAAATAAAATTAGCACTATAATGAGAAAATAATAAAACATCATAGTAAAAGGTGATAACATAGATTAATTTGCTACACGGAGTGAAAGGACTTTAAGTCTATTTTATTTGAAGAGATGGTAAGACTCGTTTAATGTAGGCATTTATATAAAAGTCCATATGTTTCGCAGAGAACTTCTAAATTAAAACATTTTTCTAATTTTGAAAAAACAAAATCAAACACTTTTTCTTTAATTTTTCACTAGTAAAGTCACAATCACAATAATTCAGAGCAATAGCAACAGACATTTAAAAGTAGTATCCGGAAGAAGAAATGCTCTAGTTAAAAAAACTTGCTGGAGGAGGTATGTACATGGGCAAAGTAGAACAGAGGAGGCCTGATCAAATCTTTCCCACAGCATCCACATCTGGCACATTCTTTATATTTTAGTCTATTTCTCTCACAATAGTGGAGAAGATTTGGCTATAGGGGAGAGTAAAAGCTTGTGGATCAGCTTTACATTTCCAGGAATGTCACAATGGCTCAGGGAATAGAGTTCGCCTTTCAATGAGATGAATCGGGTTCATGATTCATCATGACAGATCATGGGTTTGAGTCCCCTTGACGCCAGACTAACCGTGACAGGTTTGCGAGATTTTCTTCTCCATGTAACCCAAATGCGGGTTAGTTCCATCTAAATTTCTTCTAATACTTGGTCCAGGAGTTCCCTCGTCTACTGGATTAGGTTCAAAATTAGAAGGCTACGGAATTGAACATTAGTAGTTGCAAACCCGAAAAATTAGTCGGCTGTTCAACGATGGTGATAAAATAAAGTAACTGGGGAGCCAATAAAACTAAGATAGACACACTTGAAACTAAGATGCCTTTGCCAATAGATCGTCTAGGTTCAGAGTCATTCGGCATCCGTCTTTTTGTTTATTTACTGGCTTGTTCCTAAGTAGACAAAAAATGTACTTAATTTACTCTAATGATGATGATTAGTGTATCTAGCCTTCTATATGCGCAAACTGTCAACTCCAAAATAAATGCTGTATTGCATCAAACTCAAAAGTTGGCCAACATATATTCAGCTCGTCATCTATTCATTCCTGTCATGTATTCAGCTCGGCTAGAAAATTTAAAGCAGAACAATGTAAGATTATTTTATTTGAATAAGTTGCTAAAAGTTTTCATCACAATGTACACAAATACATTCATGAAAATTTTATTACATTAAGAATAGGCTTAGCCTGAGTAATTTTTAAATTAAATATTATTGATAATCTTATTAGCAAAAAAAAGTGTAAATCCAGCTATGCTTAAATATATAAGAAGTGTAAGGATCTTTTTAACACATAATAAAATTGGAGTAAACAAAAAAATTTAAATGTAAATAGAAAAGTAATTATTATTTATAAAAATATTTAATATTTGAATTTTTTTTTCATTTACTTGAACACAGCAAACCAGAAAGTACCAAAAAAACTATAAATCATTTAGTAATACTAAAAATATAAATTTAATATAATTAACAAATTATGCTAATTAGTATAATTAAAAAATTATACTAATAATATAAATTTAGATTACACAAACATTAAATTGTCTTTCAGAGAGTAGAAAAAATAACACTGTTTCAAAATAACAAAAATATCACATAAGTTTTAACACATATCTTTACCTTAAAATCAATATTATTTCTTTCTAAATATTCTTAACAAAATTGCTTTGCTTCATATTTTTTGGATAGAGTTCAGGAAAAGCATTAGATATACATTAATAAAAGTTTTTTGATAATGTAATGCTAAGTAACACAGGTAAGGTAGCAATTACAATAAAATAAAGATTTATTATCATTGACGCTAAATTAGAAAGTTTTACTAGGTAGCTTTTTGTGGCAGGTAAACATGGAGTATAAAGTGTTGAGTAGAGTATAAAGAGTTGTTTTTTTAGTATGTACATTGATAATATTGTGTACACTGATACATTGATAATATTGCATTGATAATTGTGAAGTATTGAATATAAGTACCAAATATTTCTTTCATAAAGTATTCAGTATATATCAAGAAAGCATTAAGAATTCATCTTGAAAAATGCCAGTGGCACAACAGCGATTCTGTATATCCAGTCCATTTGTGATCCAAAAAATGTTATGCAAATAATTATTTTATTTCTTATTTATAGTCATTGATAACAAAATTATGTAAAATATACTGCACTGGTTATCAATACTATCTTTATCTAATATTTTTAAAAAGCTCAAGGTGTCAAGTACTTTTTATTATTCTAAACATAGAGCAAGGTACTCATCCCCGCCCGCCATCACTCAAACATGACCAAACACCTGGCCCCATTTCTAGGGCTTTATTTTTCAACAGCCATGGTTGGAATGCCACATAATTTTGATACTGGTCAGATTAAGAGGACTCTGCTTGAGCTAGCTCTTTTCAATCTTCCGCACAATAACCAATGAGAGAACTTTCAGCCATCGCAGAGTTTATATGCACCTTGTTTGAATACACGTCAGTTGTTTTGTACATTGCCTCATTACCCTAGTTCTCTAATAAGCCATATGAAAGACATTTTAATCAGCTGTGTCACAAGAGCACCCTGGAGCAAGCTACTAACCCTTCATAAAAATCAAATAAATTAAATTTTACTTTGAAATGTTAAAATTTTTAAAATAAAAATTTGTCAGTCGTAAATAATTATATATCCCATGTTATCTATTTTGAGTCAGAACTAAAAGTTCAAATTTTAAACTTGAAGCTGTGATGTTAGAATAAAACATTTTTAAACATAACTTAAACAAAATTAATAGCAACTAATTAAAAATCTGTAAATCACTGGAACATTGCTTTTTACTTTCATGCTCACACCATATTTAACACATAAATAAAGCATAATCTTGGTTTTTTTTCTTCAGGTTTATATCAACTGTAAGTTTAGTAGCAGTTTAAAATAATTATTATTTAAATACTTATATCCAAATGTCAATTGTTTTTTAAAATAGCTAGTGAATGAAAGTAACTTTTCCTAATTATAGTAAAAATTCGAAAACATTCTTCGTTGTTTTTTAAATTATTCAATCATTCTCTGAGAGAATTTCTGTGACAGCTCTTGACTATAAGCTAACATAAACAAAAAAGCAAACTGGTTTATTCAAATTAAAATTATTTCTTATTCATACCAATACCCACATTGAAAACCTCATACAAAACTAAGAACAAACACTACAGAACAAATATAGAGCATTTTAAAAGCATTCTTCTTAATATTATAATGATAAAACATAAATGATACAACTATACAACAGAAATGTAAACATCATAACTAGGGTTAGCAGCGTCGCTTAAACATTTTTATATGATTTGTAGCAGTAATAAATCATCAATAACAATGGAAATTTATTAATAAGAAAGATACCATCGTTAACTGGGAATAAATATAAAAATAAGATATAAGCATAAGTTTTAAACTTACCAAATTCCAGTATTTTAACAGACACGCAACATTCGATCGGAACATAAACACACTGTTTCAAGTGGTGGATGGGTAGGGAGAGGGCAGGAAACGGAAACAGGACTGAGTCATCTAAAAAGTTCTGTTTAGATGGCTTTTTCTTTCATGAAAAGGCTTGTTAATTTTCAGTAAATGAATTAAAATGTAAGCTTAAAGCATTTGTGAACGAAAACGGTTCATACAGTTTAATGAGTAAAGATATAACATATGTACTTTGAAACGAAATTAATGAAGACAAATTTTAAAAATACGTATAATTAAACTTGCTTTGTTAATGTGAATGCTACATGTAACTTTTACACCAATTCATGAAAAAATAAAACTAATAACTACTGTAAATATGCGATCTTTTTCTTAATCAGGTATATCAAATTAATATAAACTTAAAATTCGAATCTAGGAGAGTGAATTGGTTATACTTTCAACTTGGAAAAAATTCTAATCATTCAAATTTTAATAATGGAAGAGTTTTCGATTGATAAAAATTTCTCTGATTGGTGTATTGAATTCTTTAGATACCAGTTGGTGTTTGACAAAAGCAATAAAATAAAACATTTAAAATAGAAGTTAAGCAAAACATTTTCTTTTCAATCTCAAATTATTATTTTGTATGTTTCATGAAAGAACGAAAAAAAAGGCAGAAAATCATTAAAATGTATACTTTTAATTAGAGAATTATTGAAATTCTCACAGAATTAATTAGAAACTAATGTCTGATCATTATATTATCACAAAACGGATTACATATCACAAAACGGATTATAATATCACAAGACGAATTTTGCATGAGCTGAAAAAAATCTTAAGAAATCTTTGTTCAAACTTAATTCAACTTAAAGATATTCAAAATGTCTTTAAAAATTCTAAGATATTTTGGAGATAGAGTGAAATCTTAAGAAATTCTTCAGATTTCTGAAGAATTTCTTAAGAAAATATCATTTTCTTAAGAAAATCTTAAGATTATTTTTAGTAGGGTGGTGTNAATCCTTTTTAAAAATCAAATAAATTAAATTTCAATTTGAAATGCTAAAATTTTTAAAACGAATTTCACAGTCATAAATAATTATATATCCCATGTTATCTATTTTGAGTCATAAATTCAAAACTAAAATTTGAAATTATACACTGAAAGCTGTGATGTTAGAATAAAACATTTTTAAACATTACTTTTTCAAAAAAAATAATAACTAATTAAAAATTTATAAATCATTAGAAGATTGCCTTTTTCTCCCATGCTTACACCATATTTAAAATATAAATAAAGCATAATCTTATTTTTTTCTTCAGGTTTATATCAATTGTAAGTTTAGTAACAGTTTGAAATAATTATAATTAGATATCAATGTCAATTGTTTTCTAAAATAGCTAATAATTGAAAGTATACTTTTCATAATTATAATAAAAATTCGAAAACATTCTTCGTTGTTTTTTAAATTATTCAATCATTCTCTGAGAGAATTTCTGTGACAGCTCTTGATTATAAACTAACATAAACAAAAAAGCAAACTGGTTTATTCAAATTAAAATTATTTCTTATTCATACCAATACCCACATTGAAAACCTCATACAAAACTATGAACAAACACTACAGAACAAATATAGAGCATTTTAAAAACATTCTTCTTGATATTATAATGATAAAACATAAATGATACAACTACAACAGAAATGTAAACATCATAACTAGGGTTAGCAGCATCGCTTAAGCATTTTTATATGTTTTGTAGCAGTAATAGACGCCCGGTGGCTGAGCGGTAGAGCTTCGCGCTGTCGTGCCACAGGTCCCTGGTTCGATCCTCGGGCCGGGCAAGGTTGACTCAGCCTTTCATCCCTTCAGTGGGTCAATAAATGAGTACCAAGCATGCTTGGGAACTAAACACTGGGGGTTCCGCGTTTGGCTGACCACCTGACTGGAACATCTGCTCCTGCACCCTAGAGCCCAAGGTCAAGAAAACTGAGATGGGCACAGTAGGCCTTGGCCCTCTATGGGCTGTCACGCCACTGAGTTTGTAGCAGTAATAAATCATCAATAACAATGGAAATTTATTAATAAGAAAGATACCATCGTTAACTGGGAATAAATATAAAAATAAGATATAAGCGTAAGTTTTGAACTTACCAAATTCCAGTATTTTAACAGACCCGCAACATTCGATCGGAACATAAACATACTGTTTCAAGTGGTGGATGGATAGGGAGAGGGCAGGAAACGGAAACAGGACTGAGTCATCTAAAAAGTTCTGTTCAGATGGCTTTTTATTTCATGAAAAGGCTTGTTAATTTTCAGTAAATGAATTAAACTGTAAGCTTAAAGCATTTGTGAACGAAAACGGTTCATACAGTTTAATGAGTAAAGAAATAACATATGTACTTTGAAACGAAATTAATGAAGAAAAATTTTAAAAATACGTATAATTAAACTGGCTTTGTTAATGTGAATGCTACATGTAACTTTTACACCAATTCATGAAAAAATAAAACTAATAACTACTGTAAATATGCGATCTTTTTCTTAATCAGGTATATCAAATTAATATAAACTTAAAATTCGAAACTAGGAGAGTGAATTGGTTATACTTTCAACTTGGAAAAAATTCTAATCATTCAAATTTTAATAATGAAAGAGTTTTTGATTGATAAAAATTTTTCTGATTGGTGTATTGAATTCTTTAGATACCAGTTGGTGTTTGACAAAAGCAATAAAACAAAACATTTAAAATAGAAGTTAAACAAAACATTTTCTTTTCAATCTCATATTATTATTTTGTATGTTTCATGAAAGAACGAAAAAAAAGGCAGAAAATCATTAAAATGTATACTTTTAATTAGAGAATTATTGAAATTCTCACAGAATTAATTAGAAACTAATGTCTGATCATTATATTATCACAAAACGGATTACATATCACAAAACGGATTATAATATCACAAGACGAATTTTGCATGAGCTGAAAAAAATCTTAAGAAATCTTTGTTCAAACTTAATTCAACTTAAAGATATTCAAAATGTCTTTAAAAATTCTAAGATATTTTGGAGATAGAGTGAAATCTTAAGAAATTCTTCAGATTTCTGAAGAATTTCTTAAGAAAATATCATTTTCTTAAGAAAATCTTAAGATTATTTTTAGTTGGGTGGTGTCAAAAAAAATCTGTTGATATCTGTTCATATATTGATAAAACAAGTAGAATACCTAACTGATCAACATCATACAAGTACCCTACTGATGTCAGCAGACATCAGTTGAAGTGTGAAATACAGACAAGTATATACCAATAGAGTACCTACTGATCAATATCTATTGATACCAATACGCTGCTGATATCAGTTAAAATATCAATAGAAACAAATACAGACCAATAAAATTCTATTGATCAATATCTATTGATACCAGTACATTACTGATATCAGTTGAAATGTCAATAGGAACAAGTACAGACCAATAGAATACCCTACTGTTCAACATCTATTGATTCCAATACACTACTGATATCAGTTGACATCAGTTGAGATGCCAATTGAAACAAGTACAGACCAATAGAAATCTATTGATATCAATAAATGCTTTTATTGATTGAAACAAGTACAGACCAATAGAAATCTATTGATATCAATAAATGCTTTTATTGATTTCTATTGATCATTTTTTGTAGGGTTTATAAGTAGTATTCGTTAACTCTGCCGTGGCTAAATGTCCTTTCGTTGGTTGCAGGAGTTTGGAGAGAGGGCTACCTGCTGAGGCACTGTCTACGTCTTCTGACAAGGGTCAAAATTACATGTCATTCTTACCATAGTCGTGAAAAGATATAGATTTGAGAATGGGGCTAGGTGCTTAGTCATAGATGGGTGATGCTGACATCATTGTTACCTCGTTTTCTTCAGCTTAATAACCTTAAAATTTTCTTAACTCGATTTTGCACTTTAAAATTACCAAATGTATTAAATTTCATTTCGAAATATTTATAGTTTATTTTTATTGAGCTTCATTTTTGTTACATTACGAAACATTCAAACGCTTGTATAGACTAAAGTATGCAATAAATCATTTGACTTCAATACAACTCAAACCAATAACAAATTGTAATAAATTTAAAAAAAATTAAAATAGATAATAAATTTATAATAATTAATAATTACTTAGATAAAAACTTGAAAATAAATTAAATAATTGAAATAAAAATCTTAATTTGCAATTCGAACGTTAGTTATAAATATAATAAAATTTAAAATTTTGAGCTATGCCAATAAAATTATTATTATAAGTAATAATATATAATAAATCATAAAAAGATTAATTAAAAATTTAATATGGATCAATATTTTAACTATATTTAGGTAGTCTAATTAAAGAAGCTTAAAAATATTTAAATCATTTCCCAAGGAAAAATTAATCCCCATTTTCTTTCTTTTATAAGAACCGTGATTTGGGGATACCACAACAAGCTTAATTATCGAAAAATATTAAAGAATGAAAAAAAAATCTGAATGCATCTTTTCTCTTTTCAACGAGCAGAGATTATAATAACAATGCAATCAATAGAGAAGGAGGAAAAAATTAAAATAAATTATCATCTCCAACCACGCGACGACACTTCATGTAGTTTCTTGGAATTTCTTTTCTCAATCTTAGAAACAGGATATATTGTTTTTAGAATATAATGAAGAGGGATCTAGTCGATAATGAGATAAACTTTGAAGAAATGAACTTCGATAGGAAAATTCAGGAAATAGAACTTTTGAAAATTATTCCGTCATGAAATATGTAGCTCTTGTTTTTAGAATAAAAGGAAAATACATTATTAGGAATGCAAATTTTTTTGATTGTCTCTGGAATGAAAACGCAATATAAAGGCGAAACTAAAAGAAAAATATAACAAATATGAAAAAAAAAAAATTCAGAGTACTTATTTGTCGTTAAATTTTTGATGAAAAAGCTAATTGAAAAAACAATACAAACTATCATTTTTAAAGAAAATGACCCTGATCTAAAACTGTGTGCCTTTGAAAAAATAATATTATTAAATGAATAACAAAAATCTAAGATCTAACATGAGCTGAAAATCTTACACTGTCGTGAAAATATTTGTAAAAACCAAAAGTGCTGATAAGTAGTCTAACTCTAAGTAGCTAAGTCGATAAGTAGCCAATTGCTAAGTGATCAATAAGAAAAAATACCGCAAAAATTTTATTTAATTAAATGTAATAACGGTAATATTTTATACACTATTATCTCCCTTTATCATTGAATTACTTACAATTAAATATTTTTAACATTTCTCCCTTTTAACATATCACTGCTTGATAAAATTTAAAAAAAAAATTAAGATATGCTTTTTTTTATTACAATTTATAGCGGATAATCTTTATTCCATTTTGCAATCATTTTTTTGGGGGTTGGGACAGCCTGGTTGGTGGGCTCATATGTTCGATCCTCAACGGCCGAAGACTCCCAGTGAAGTAAATTGTGACTAGCTCACGTTAAATCAGTCAAGTCACAAAGCCCTACATGCTCCCATAACAAATTATACCTCTGGGGGTACTAATCTGGAATTTGATCGTTCTTTGGTTCAGATCAAAATTACGATATGTGGATGAATGAACTGATGTATGAATGGCTCGGCACTTTAAACGCTTTGTAATATATGTGTGTGGCAGAAGTTGAATTCTTGGGCAAAGAAGGCTCCATTGGAAAACAAGAAGAATCGCACCCCACTTGCCTTAAGGACATGTGACGAAAACAGCAACAGTAATTACGTTTTTCGTTGCTTGCTGTTACGAGACCACCAGTCCAGAGTGTTGTATGGCAAACAATTAGCAATACTTTTAGTTCTATCATCAGCACATCACAACTTGAACTATTGTTTAATCTCAATGAGATTCGAGTTCCCATGCATTGGAGTTATAATACACTGTAATACCATATTAAACTACGGTATAAAGTACCAATAGTGTAGGAGCATTATCAGGAAAATCATCCGTTTGGGTACATCTTCCCGTAATATCTTTTTTTACCGCTATGTATTATACCGCAATTTTAACAATAATATTTAATTATCTTGATTTATTTAGTGATTTTACGATAACCTTTACTGTAAAAATTACGATATACCAGATAGTTTGTTCCGTAACATATTTACAAAAATGGAGAAATACCAGTACTCTAAATGCGAGCACATATTACAGTAGTTAGATCACATATTCTTTATAGTATATTTCCTCTCGTTGTTATGAATCTTTGCCTAAATCAGCTAATGCTGATTCATTGAGTTAGAGATAAGAGAGTTATTTACTGTCACGCAGTTAATGTCAGTAGTTAGTTGTCAGTAGTTATTTACTACCTTTCACGCCAGGCAGAAACAGATAGATAAAAAACACAACCATACTCGTACTAACAGGTCGTATCATAAAATGTTGAACATAGGTTTACTAGGCGAAACATGAGACTTTTCCAGAACAGAGATAAAACATTATACAGACTAAATTATCTGCTTGTACATTTCTTGTGTATCAATAGATAAGCCTCAAAATCCAAACTTTTCCTCAAAATAATAAATAAGCAAAACGATTAATCTCAGAAATTTTCGGCCTAGCGTCTCCTCAAATAAGATAAATGAGAAAAATCGTAATTATAAAAATATTGACGCGTTTTAAACTTTGTATTTGAATGTTGCTTAATTTTTTTTTTAATATTTAGAACGTTTTTCCTTTTGAAATTGGAGCACATAGGGAATAGATCGTTCAATAAAACATCAGGTGTGAATCTTATCTGTCAAATATGAGATCTGTTCGTAATTACTAAAATTTTCTGTAACTATATAAAATTTTAATTGGGGATATTAAAAGTTTCCTTAAATACAATCTACTTATTTAATACAATGATTTAGTACAACATATATTATTTGATTTAATACAATATGTTATTATTTTCTTTATATTGTTCTATGTGTCAATCAATATTAGAGAAATTAGATATTTTCTTTATTACAGTATTTCGTAGAAAAAAAACAAGTATATCGATTGCTTACATTATATCAGCATAATTATAACATGCCAATGTAATAATTAGGCAGATATAATTAAAAGATCGCGTAAATTATTACCTGCCCATGTAAACAAGGAAAAAATTCCAAAGCCTACCACACTTAGTTTTATTTTAATTAGCATAATTTTAACTATCACTAAAAGGAATAGCCATTTCCTAACCATTTTAATTATCCTTATTGAGAAAGGTTTAAGGAGCTAAATAAATGGCATCCAAAATAATTTCTCATTTCTATTTCAAGAAATGTATTTAGAACAAGACTGCAGTTTTAATCGTTCCGAATAACAATTCAAAGAGACATTAAACTAGTTTATAAGTCCAATAATCTCATTTTAATACTAGTTCGAAACTTGGAACCTTTTGTATCTAACTTCGTTTTCTCGCTAAACTTTTTCTTGGTTGCTTAAATGAGCGGATTTGTTTCTCAGATATTAAGTTTAGATTTTCCACCTGAAATGGTAATATTACAATGAACGTTGTTAAGAGATCAGAAGACAGAACCTTTGTTTTATATTATCAGACTTAAATTAGGAACTTTTTTCTGTCAGAAACATTAATTTCTATTCCACGTGATACTTGTTTTGATGAAATAAGATTCATTATTACGGCATAAATTTTATTAAAAAATGATTTTTTCAGCTGATAATTCTATCCTATATTTTATTAGAAATAAACATCGCATAGAATTATTAATGCATTAGTAAATTAAAGTTATTCATATATTGAATTTAAAATTGAATGTGCATTAAAAATGCAATGTGCTGTAATTTACAATGAGGAATATATCAATAGCTCTTTGGATTGCAAAATTATATATTGCCCTTTTGTCATGTTTATAGCATCGAATTATTTCAGAATATTATTAATTTTCATAAATGAATTGAGAATCTATCTATATTATATAAAACGCTAATACGATATAGACGTATCAATAAAACCGATGATATTTCTTTTCTCTCGTTGGCAACAGTTTTCATTTTTAATTGATGGGCTTCGGCGCTCAAGAGCACGTAGTTAGCTTCATATGGCTAATCTATATTATACAAAACGCTAATACGTTTTAATCGATAGGCTTCGGCGCGCAAGAGCACGTAGTGAGAATCATATGTCTAATCGGGTGAATTCTCATTGAATTATCAAAACATTTCTCACAAAATTATCTTCATCGAAGCCGATGCTTTACATCCGGCGTTCAGTACTATTTCATATTGTTTTACAACAGATGGATTTAGCCGTCTGGGGGAAAAGACTTTAAAACAAAACTTACAACAGTCACTTTTCTCAACAACTGAAATTTAGAATAGTGTGATTAAGAAAAATATGTGAACTGTTTGCAATTTCAAATTAATATTGAAATGCACAGGTTTAGAATTTTCTACAGTGAAAAGTTTTCGGAACTTCAGTGTTCAAAAAAGTATACAAAGGCTAGACGTTAAGAACGCATCCAATGAGCGAGTAAGGCGAGCATCGAATTGCAAAGCAATCCGAAATGAACTGCGAAAGCAGTTCCGAGGGTTGGCGAGCGCCAGCGAGTAGGGGGCAAAGACTCCTAGTATTAATAAATTTTGTCATTTAATTGAGAATATAATTGAACTCCCTTAATGAATTTAAGATATAATTAATATTCCTTTTTAATTTAGAATATTATTGATATATATTATTAATTATTATTATTATTCTACTTCACAGCTTTGAATTTTAAAATGGACTATACTGGTAAAAATCTAGCAAAAATACGGTACGGTTAAATAAAGACTTTCCTAAGAAGCTATAATTCTGGTAAAAATACCAATATTTAGTCTATTTAAATCATTCATATGCTAACAGTTTACCAGAAATTCTGGTTTTCAAGCGTATAGTTTTTATTACTACAAAGTAAAAATATAAAACTGAAACGTAAATTTATCCGAATTGCTGGTTTTTATGCCACGCTCCGAGGTATAAAAATTTTACCAAATTTTACCACATCTACCAAAGTTAAATACATGCTATAAGTTAATAACGTAGTTTATAGCTACTTTTTCCAAAATCATTACCACAGCTCTGCGGTAAAATTCACCAAAAGTTTTTGTTTTTCCAAAGAGCCAGAAACACGGTAAATTTTACCATATTCTGATGGTTTTGAAAATAAGTTTTTTCTCGGAATAAATATAGCAAACTTTAAATTTTTCCAGAACAGCAGTTAAAATATTTGCTTTCTCATGCCAATTATAAATATTTCATAAGCAATGCTGTATCTTTATTGTCAGCCATCCATATACCCTTGTTTTATTTTGTATGCCATTAAGGTATATTAAACGCTATATTTTTTACAAATAAATTCTCAAAATAGCAGCAAAAATGTCCCAATTTATGACCTAAATATTCTATTTCCATAAATATGTCTCCGGTTGTTAATGAAATATAACTTACTGTTCATGTACATATTTTTGTTATAGCAATAAAATCATGTGTCATTTATTGTTGCATAATTCATTTATAAAAAAATAAAGTTTGCGTAATACATTATAGGACGAAGATTAAGCAAGATATATTGATCTCTTAAGAAATTGATCATATTTCAAAGGATGCAGTAGGCAATGTCTAAGTTGACGAAAATATAGTAGGAAAGATAAAAAGGAAACATTTTTGTTAAAATGTACCTAGTCAATAAAATTGTTTTCTGCTGAAAAGTTTCTTTAAATTATGAACCAAGTAAAAAAAATCTAAAATATATATTCGATTAGGAAGCAATCGCACAAAGTCAGCACCACTAAGGCCTTTGATTTTTTAGAAGAAGAAAAAAATTGGAAATTCAACAATAATTTTTTAATAACAACTATAAAAATAATTAATACTTTAACTCATCCCATCTATTTAAAACATATTTTTCTCAGAACCTGAGTAGGTGTGGGTGAGGAAAAAAAACACAAATATGGTAGACGTCTTCCAGATTCAAACCTAGTTCATATTTTTATAAACCAGAATATTAATGCTTGAATGAATGAAACAAGTTCGTATTGGGTATGTATCAGAGACTCAGACCTTAAATTACACAAACGAAAATAAATATGACATGACGTAACTAAGAATCAATTTCGCATAAGGAAGCACAATAAAGTACACCGTAATAAATTACTGATCCAATCATGGTAAAAAGTACAGGCACCCTAAAGACAGCATGCGTAAAATCATCTTTTACAATAAAATTTTTATAAGGTAATTGTATCAGTAATATTTATGTAAAGAAAAATGTCAGTGATTAAGTGATTTTACAAGAAAAATTACTGTAAAAAATTACGGGATAGCAAATTTTTGCGTCCATAACACTTTGCGTTAATGTACTGGCACCCTGAGTGCCAATGCTGTTTACCGTAATTCGATCTGGAATTTCTTACAGTAATTGAAAAATGGAATCTGAAAATTCCAATTTTAATTCCTGGATTATATTAAAATTTAAAAAATAATAATAAATTACTTTAGAATGCTTTAAAATATGTAGGGTGTGACTAAAGTGCAAAAAGAGCACTGTTAAAAATAAGATGAGCAAAATATACTGATAAAGATAAGTACTCGATGCATTTTGCAAAGACACAAAAGATTAAAAAATATTTTTCTTTATTTTAATTTGTTGTCCACAAGAAAGGGGGAAGGCAAAAAAAACTTGCATTGAGTAAGAGGGACTAAGGGTATGAGCATAAGGCGGTTTTCTTTATCTTTTACATTTAGTAAAACTATTTGTCTTCAAATAGCACTAATCATAGTTTATTTCTCCAATATCCTGTTAAAGTAAAATGCTCCAGGTGGAAAACCCACTTCGTAGTGAGGTGTCCCAAATTCAAATTCCAGTGATGACTGGCTTATTCGAATACTACTCCAGACTGCCATAAAATAATTCCACAGTTAGACTGAGTATGGGTTATGCTCCCATCGTCATCGGGTTAACCAAGGAATTTTTTTTAAGTAACTTCTTTAACCAGTTTTAAAGTATCGCCATTTGAGGCAAATTCCACAATATTTCTACTGAGGAAATTAGATCATCTCAATTTTTCATCCAGAAGCTGCATCGTCCTCTGGATTGGGTTCAAAGCTGCATAACAACGCAGGCAACTTTTGATAGGCGTAAGTTCGAAAAGAGTATATTCAACTGTTCAATAAAAGTGAAAAAAAATTAATGGTACTGTAAAAGCGAAATTTGACTAATTATATAAACGTCTTCTGTTTTTTTATGTGTGTGATATTTTTTTTTATTAATAGTAGTAAATAATATTAACAGTAGTAACTCTTGATTAGGTTCCAGCTGTATTATCCAAAATTAAGATTAAAATAGAAAAGGAAAGAATATTATACCTTGAAAACCTCTTGTTCTGAATGATTATATGATGCAAGGCAAAGCTATAAAATATACTTAAAAATATTTATTCATAAGAAATATATTCTTAATTATTTCTAAATTGTATTACATAGTGTTGTCGATAAAAACTTGAACTCTTTCGGATTCATACATGGAGAAAAAAAATTCTAATTTAAAATTACCGTAAAAAAATTACTCTATGGTAATGACATGTCTAGTGAAAAAAGCTTAGTTTTGAATTATGAAATCGAAATAAAAGCTGTTTAACTTTCATTTTTTTACTTTTTTTGTTCGTTTAGTAACAATTTATAAGAAATTCAGGTTTTTTAAAATATAGTTCTTATTACCACGCATCTATTTTATATAAAACGCTANAAATAGTAAAGGAAAGAATATTATACCTTGAAAACCTCTTGTTCTGAATGATTATATGATGCAAGGCAAAGCTATAAAATATACTTAAAAATATTTATTCATAAGAAATATATTCTTAATTATTTCTAAATTGTATTACATAGTGTTGTCGATAAAAACTTGAACTTTTTCGGATTCATACATGGAGAAAAAAAATTCTAATTTAAAATTACCGTAAAAAAATTTCTCTATGGTAATGACATGTCTAGTGAAAAAAGTTCAGTTCTGAATTATGAAATTGAAATAAAAGGTGTTTGACTTTCATTTTTTACTTTGTTTGTTCGCTTAGTAACAAGTTATAAGAAATTCAGGTTTTTTAAAATATAGTTCTTATTACCACATATCTATCTATATTATATAAAACGCTAATACGTACGTATGTATCAATAAAACCGAAGATATTTCTTTTCTCGCGTTGGCTGCAGTTTTTATTTTTGATTGATAGGCTTCAGCGCGCAAGAGCACGTAGTGAGCATCATATGTCTAATCTATATTATATAAAACGTTAATACGTTTTAATTGATAGGCTTCGGTGAGCAAGAGCACGTAGTGAGAATCATATGTCTAATCGGGTGAATTCTCACTGAATTATCAAAAAAATTCTCACAAAATTCTCTTCATCAAAGCCGATGCTTTACATCCGGCGTTCAGTACAATTTCTTATTGTTTTACAACACATGGTTTTAGCCCTCTGGTGGGAAAGACTTTAAAACAAAACTTACAACAATTACTTTTCTAAACAACTGAAATTTAGAATAGTGTGATTAAGAAAAATATGTGAACTGTTTGCAATTTCAAATTAATACTGAAATGCACAGGTTTAGAATTTTCTACAGTGAAAAGTTTTCGGAACTTCAGAGTTCGAAAAAGTATACAAAAGCTAGACGTTAAGAACGTATCCAATGAGCGAGCATCGGATTGCGAAGCAATCCGAAATGAACTGCGAAAGCAGTTCCGGGGGTTGGCGAGCGCTAGCGAGCAGGAGGCGAAGCCTCCTAGTCTTGCAAAAAATTTCAAAACTGAAAACCAAGTTTAGCTAAATAAGTTATTGAACTAAGTGTTTTTTTTAATGTTAGGCGCTAAGGTATCATGATAAAATTACCAAATTTTACCATATTTAACGCAGTTTATCGGTATATGCGGTAAAATGTTGCTTTTTTATTAGAAAATTGCATTTAATGTTTATTTCGGCCAAATCATTATCGAATCACGTCTGCAAAAATTACAGAGCTTTTTGATTTTACATAGAGTCAGAAACACTATAAATTTTACCATATTCTTATAGTTCTTACCATGCTTTTTTCTCAACTAAAATTCATAAATGCTTAAAATTAAATATACGTAACAGTAAAACAGATAATTTAACTTAAATCTAATGCAATGAAAAAGAAAAAAATTGCTATAAATTGCGTACTTCAATAAAGTTAATCTATGATACCAATAATTTAAAAGGTCTAGAAAAAAATTCAAGATGATGTTATAATTTAAATATTTTATAAAATATCTTTCCCTGTTTTCAAATCATGTTAAAAATTGTTTTAGTATTTAATTCTTAATGTACATTATCTCTAATTTAATCTATAATTCTTAATGATATCTAACTGAAAAAAATAGTTTTAGGAAAAAGCTTTAAAAAACATCCCCATCTATGTTTGGATTTAGGATAAGCATTCTTGTATTTTAGCTTTTCATTTTTTATGTCTATCTATTTTCTTAAATTTTTATAACATACGCGAATTCTATTAAAATATTAGATAAAAAAAAATATTTTCGCAAAAAATTATATGCATTTTGTTTTATCCAAAACTGCAACTTTGCTGGTTAAGTAAAAGCGATTGTAAATGTCAAATAAAAACTAGTGACATAAAGATTAAAGAAAAAAATTTAACATGCATTTGCGAAGAACAAAAAGTAATTGCTTTCAGAATCTGTTTTGAATGACATCAAAGGAATTCTTTTGACATATTACTATTTCGATTACTTTTTGCTATTCAAATATTTTTTAAGGTACATTATGCGCTTTAAGTGGTGCAAAATAAAAGCATACGCTATAAATATTATGGAAATGCAGGGCCCGCACTAAAGATTTCAAATTATTAGTCAGGAAATTCGACAAATATCAAAAGTATTTTCCAATTTTCAAAACTCTTCGCCAAATGCAAATCACAACAATTTTCTTTTGATTAATTTTTTTCCCATTGAAACTATTTTACGGTAGTCTGTTTCATGCTTATAACATTTGGATCCAATTCTAATTGGTTATGGTGTGCAGCTACCAAAAATTACTGTATTCGAATAAAAAAAAATGCTGATTTTTTTAGAAAAATTCTTTTTGACTTAATTTTACTGGCAATTTCTATGCAGTATAGAAATCTTTCCCCAATACTTTCGCCAAAACACTATATTTTTCGGCAAATTTATCACATTTGGCGAGGTGGCGAATACTTTGCGTGGCCCTAGATATATTTTTAAGTTGTAATGTGTACAGAGATATTCGTGCTAAATAAGTAAATAAACGTTTTTAGATTTTTTTCAAACCTAAATCGACATTATTTAATTTAGTTAATTTAAAATATTTTTAATTGGAATTAACATATTTTTAATGAATCGATACTATAAAAAAGAAGCTAGTTTAAATACATAAATTATAATTGTATCAGCGTTTAATATTTTACATAAATTTAAAACCTTGTGATTTCCAACAGCATCTTGTAGGCCGAAAACTAAGTTCTTTGATTTTTGCTGAAAAATTTGACTCTCAAATCACAGATATTTCTTGCTGGCATTACATTTCTAAAAAAAAGCAATTTTAAGACAATGCAGAAAATAATTTTACTGCAATGTGAATAAGCATCATTCTATTACTCCCAGGTATGTAAAGTATTATTTTAGAATGAAAACTTTTTGGTGATAAGAAATACCATATCATGACTAAAAAATTGCATTTCTCATAAAGTTTTTAATTCAAGAAATTGAAAGTAAATTAAATACTTCGAATTCTCATTAGAATAACTAACTGTTAAACATAACAGTTTATTTAAAGTATTTGACAAGTGCAAAATCATAATTTTGGAAAAATTTTCAAAGATGAAATTTTAAAGTTAAAATCACTTAATCCCCTAAAATAATTTCTTATGTTAATATGCCTACATCAAGGCTCTTAACTTCAAATATCTACTAGTTAACTACTTAAGATTTAAAAATGTTTGCTTTCATTTCCGCTTTAATCCAATGTATGAACAGAGATTAAAAGCAATAAAAATTTTTAACATAATATTGAAAAAGGGAAGCTAAAAAACAAATAAATATTATAAAATTAAACATTTTTTAAATATCTATTTTCTTAAGATACTGCCACCAATAGGTATAAAAAAATTCATCTTACTTTTAATCTAATTTGCTTGTAAAAATGCACTGTGAGCTTACAAGTATTCTGAAAATAATAAACTTCTAATTAAATCTTACATAAAAGTAAGTTCTTCAATAGAAAAAGTGCGCTAAGTGAAATTACTTTCGCGGAAAGCTAATTTCATTTATTTTATTACTATAAAACTTTTTTATGACAAAATGACTAGTTAAAAAAACAGAACCTAAAATTATCTATTCGAAATGATTATAAAGTTATTAACGATTTATTTAAGGTGTGGCAAATAATAGGCTAAAATTTTGCAACTTACTTATAATTTTGGATAGTCATTAATGCGGCGCAATGAGCATAAATCTGAAAATAATAAAATGATGGGTTTTTTCTTGTGTGGAACAGGTCATTGTTCCTAAAACATCTGAGCAGAGATATTCAAATTTGAAAAGAGGGTGCAAGAGGTGATTTTAAAACTTGTTAGAAATATTAATTATTTTAGAAATATTGATGAGTTCACGCCCAAGAGTAACTTTTCTTATAATACATCGGCTGATAAGTTCCCTGTCTAATGAAGTAAACACAACTTTTTTAGTAAAATTTAAATTTATTCATCAACATAGTCTCCTTTAAGAGATATACAATCACTCCATCACCTCTCCAACATATCTATACCTTTCTTAAAAAAAGAACCACCTTTGGCCTCAAAATAGGCGTTTGTTTCGGTAATCACTTCGTCACACGTGCTGAATCTCTTACCCACGAGCATTTTTTTCAAGTCTGCAAACAAGTAGAAGTCACTAGGAGCCAAATCTGGTGAATTGGGTGGGTGCGGAAGCAACTCGAAACAGCGTCAAACAGCTCTCAGAATCATCAATTCGTTGTTGTTTTTGGTCAACTTTTAGCATACGCGGCATTCACTTCGAAAAAAGCTTTCTCATCAACAAATGTTCGTGCAAAATAAAGCCTACACATTCTTTTAATATAATTTTGTGGACTTTTATTATGTTTTCCGGATTAATCGCATCTTTAGGGCCTCCCAGAGTGTGGCACATCTTCAACATTTGTATGACCACATTTAAGATCAGCAAACCAGTCAATAATGGTCGATTTTCCTGGTGAAGAACCCGGATAACACTTATCGAGCCAAGCTTTAGTTTCTACCGTGTTTTTTCCCATTAAATAACAATATTTAATAAGAACACGAAATTCTTTTTTATCTATTGTTTCAATAATATAAATTGGTGTTCAATTACTATCACTGTAACTTTAAAATCAATCGGCAGATCACTATAAAATTTTAACACCTTTTATTTGAAGGCTGGGACTTGCTAAACAAAATACTAATTCTGCAATTGGGGTGCCATCTGCATGTCAGACCGGAAACTTATCAGCCGATGTGCTAGGTATTACGTTAGGCATTGTTATAAATAAAATTTTAGATTATTCTGAAATCGTCACATATTCAAAAGATAACATCAATAGTTTTAGCAAGTTCTATTTAATCAAAAACGAAGTATGGATGGTTGACTGAATGTGAACCATAACTAGCTTCCTGAAACAGGAAGAAATTTGGAAAACTTTTTCTGTATCCCTCCGCTTCTTACGTATCCATCCGCTTATGTGATACGTCTGATGCGTATGTGATACGATAGTTTAATACTCTAGGAAGTTTAATTATTGTGATTTGTGTTTAAATTTAAGTGTAATTTTTACCATTAATAAAAGCTGTTTTGTAATTTAAAAATTCCAACAGATACAGAGCCAAAAACTAATTTAAGAAACTTAATATCACAACGAAAGTAAAGTGTAAGGTTTGCCATGTTTTAAGTGTTATCCTTTATTTGGCCATATTTTTTATAACCGTCGTTGAACAGCCGACCCAATTTTTGGGTTTCCGACTACTAATGTTAAACTACAAGGCCTTGTAAGTTTGAACCCAATCCAGAAGACAAGGAAACTCCTGGATCAAGTATTGGGCCTTCGTGTAGGACTTTTTGATGGAAGTAACCCGCATTTGCTTTAAATGGAGACTGAGACCAATAGAACCTTAAAGAGAAACGTGAAAACTACAGCATTGATTTAGCATTCCTAAAATTATATGAAACCACGCATTTATTATGTTTATAGTTGCACGTTTGAAACGTATTTTTGTATTACTAAATCGCTTATAATTCATGGTAATTGGAATCAGAAAAGTTGTGGAATGAAAAGCTAAATCAAAAGTATTTATGGAACGTTAGAAATTGCCTTACTATCATCCATGTCCATGAGGCTTAATTAATTTCGATAATTACTCCAACGGAATTTATTATGTATCATTAAATATAATATTACATACCTATAATTCTATTATTAAACATAATTTATGTAACATACTAAATACCTATTCCCGCAGTCGGTGTTGTATAATAGGTTTTGCTGTTATCAATACTAAATACGCTATAATCCGATAAATAATTGATGTAGGTATTTAAGTTATGTACAGTGGTAATTGGATTTTTATGGTTCCCTGAAAGGAATAAGTACGGGAATATTGTTTGAGTGTATTAAATTATGAATACCTCGAGTATTCCACATTCAATAGCAACGTGCAAAAGTAATCGTTATTTTAAAAGGATAAACTTATAAATATGTGCTTTGCGTAATCTAATAACGTAAAGCCATGGAGAAGTATTCATAGTTTTACTTTTTTCTAATTTAGTTTATTTATATCTGATTATGTAGGAATAATTATTACCAATTTATTGATTATTAACTTTTCCCCCAAATGAAGGAGGCATAATATGTTAATCATCGATAGTTCGAATCCTAATTTGAAAACTTCCAATTCAACAAGTTTATAATTAAAAAAAATTAAAAGATTCCGAAAACGTATTAAATCATTTTTCAATTTTATGAATATTTCTTTTACATTAATGTGACAGGTTGAAAAATTTCGTATTCATAGGAAAATAAATAGATGCTAAATATTTACTTTCTTAGGATTCTACTATCATTCAATCTAAATCCTGCTGGTTATTTTAAATATCATATACGCATAAGCATTGTATCACGAGCTTAGAGCTTCCATAAAACAATAAATTCAAATAAGTGCTAGAAATAATTTATGAATTCACTTTTTTAATCATGTTTATTTATGTCTGACTCTGCAGTTATGTTTAATAACAATTTAGTAATTATTTACTTTTTCCCGTATGAAAAATGGGTAATAAGGTAATAATCAATAATTTAAATCCTCATTTAAAAACTCGCAGATCAAAGCAAGTTTAAGTAAAAAAAAAGTGCTACAAAAAATTCTGAAAGCGAATCTGTTGGTTTTAACAATGATGAGAATATTATTTTTTTAATAAATGACTGTTTGAAACATTACATACACATAGGAAAATAAATAGATATTTTCTTAGGATTCTACCATCATTCTGTCTAAATTTTAGAGCCTATTTTTAATCTCATATATGTATAAACAATGCATCATGAGCTTACGGCATCTATAAAACAATAAACTCTCAGTTTAAAAACTCTCAGATCGAAAAAGGTTCAATAGAAAAAAAGTAAATTGCATTTTCCCATTTTTATGCTTCTTTATATACCGTTCTTTTTTGATGGGAGTTTCTACCTAATACTCCGCTGAAATTCTTTCAAGTAAGATGCTTTGTGTTATGAACAAAAGGTAAGGATTTAGCTAAGCTTTCTAGAACAAAGAGAATTTCTTTTCCTGAGCTTAGGTTTCGCCTAAACTTCTTTTCCCCCATTTGCAAGGATGTTTTGTTCAGTGTTATTCACGCCTAGCGATTTATTTGAGAGCACTGCCATTTGGCAGAAAAGTGGCCTGATTTTGAAAAATTTAGCATCCATTCACTGAGAAAAAATGAATGGTCAAAACTACCAGCATATGGAAAAATTTACCTGGATATATGAAAACACCGTTAAACTTGGTAATTTTTACCTAAACGGTTTGGTAATGATTTTGGTAAAATTAACAAAATATAGTTTTTTGATAAAACTTAGTAAACGTAAAATAAATAAATATATATATATATATATATATATATAGATAATGTGTGTTAATTGTTT
>NC_092210.1:29672048-29714245 GCF_043381705.1 Parasteatoda tepidariorum
CAATAAAGATCTATGATGAGCATAAGCGCTTTTGCATTACGTAAATTATAATTTTTTTACGAAACATAGAAATAAATTACTACACTTACTTATAAAATAATACACTTATTATACTGCTGTTCATCTATTTCTAACTAACGTTAATTGTAAAGAAAACTTACGTTAAGAATTTTCTGTAGTCTTTATATTATAACTAGTATGTAAAAAGATATTTTTATTGAAATAGATCAAAATGCGAAATGAAGTTCTGAAATTGCTATAGATATAAAGTTAAAAACAATAAAATGCATTTAAAAAAAACACTATATTGTTTTTCACAGAATATACTCAGTAGAAACATAATTTTTGCACTCTAATTGTATCAGTCTGTTTAGTATAAACTGTGTAGATATTAAAATAGCAAATTTAATAAAATATTTTTTTTTCAAATTGAAGTTCATTTCATTTTAAAACAAGAATCTTCAATAAAATGATATCATATTTGTTAGATTAACTTCTATAATCTTAATTTTTGAGGATTTTCGTAAAGTAACATTTCATCCTATTGTTTGAATGCTGAAATAGAACTTGAACAATTAACATTACACAAATAAAGATTCATCAATGTAGAGATCAGTCGTTTAAGTAAAGTGCTGAAATAAATAAAATAAGCTATCTCAGAACTACATTTTTAATGTGGCTAAAACAAAATTCAAAAGAACTATTTGACGAATCTAGTGCTAAAAATATCTGACAAATCTAGTTCGAGAAGTATCTTACAAATCTAGTGAAGTATCTGACGAATCGAGTGCGAGAAGTATCTGAGGAAACGCGAGAAGTATCTCAGATGCTGCTTCAATAAAATTTTCTCATGAGAGGGCTATATTCTTTTTTACATGAACCTTAACTTACATTATCTGAAATAATTTATATTTATCTGAAAGTGTTCCATAATAATAACATGATATATGACCTTGTCTGGCTGAAATTTGTACAACATATTTCCTAACATTTGAAAACAAAAATTTTATTTCATCCTTTTGGCAACAAATAAAAATCACTAGCACAATCAGTAATATTTTTAAACCACAATCTTGAATTCAGAACAGAATGAAATCTATTTTTAGAAATTCCCTCTATATCTGCCTAACACATTAGTATTGACTTCGAAAACTGTTACATGATTGGATGCTAGATGTTTGATTTTATTAAATTTCATTGTTATTTCTCATACTTTCTTTTTCACCAGTACATTTTAATGCGCATGGTTAAAGGAATGAGTTTTGGTAAAAATTAAAGCGATTAATAGCCAATCCATGGATTCCTTAACTTTCCACGGTGAAAACTTCTCTAACTGTGATTTATCACTTGCATTTCTGAAATCTTGATAGACGAAGGTGTCATGCGGGGCTTTCGTCGCAGCCCATCATTTTCAAAATTTTGCTTCAGTAAAATGCGCACGCAAATTATAAATTAAGAATACTTTTCATTTTGATTGAGCTCCATTTTTTCATAAAATGAAAGATTTTTTAGAGTATATCATACTTGATTCTTATCATATTTGATTTCATGAAAAGTAGTTTACGATATTCAATATAATTGCTCCCCTGTATCACTCTGCGACAGACATAATAATGGAGAATCGAAAATACATCATTAACATCAATCAACAAGTTTTCTCCATAGTTCAGACTCTTCAAGAAAAAAGCTTCTCCATAAATCAAATTTATAAAACATAAAATCTGTTTCATAAAAAATTGAAAATTTTAAATATTTCAGGAATTTCAAATTCCTCATTTCAATTTAAATTACTATTATTAGTTTCTTTAATAATGAGAAGACAATGGAACTTGAAAAACTCTAAACTTTTCCAAACAATGGCTTTCAAGCTTTTAGTTTTAATTCAATAAATTTTATAATCTTTCCAAAATCAGTGTACATGAAAGATGCAACACTTCTCATTAAAAATGATTTTATATTTGCAGGAAAGATTGCAAAGCAATAGTTTTGAGTTATGCTAATCAGAAAATAATCTTCAAGAAGCTTATTTCACAAAATAAGAATATGAAAAATCGTCTTCCAATAATATTGCATAATGATTAACTTAACCTAATTAAAAAAATATGTGTATTGACATTTTTCTGTCATGAAAATCACTAGGAAGAAAATAAAATGGTGTCTTAAAATTATTTGTTTTACTTAAGAAATGGATCACAAAATTTTTTTGCAAAGAGCAAAATAATAATTAAAAATAAAAACATTAATTTGGGCAATATATGTTATATATATTTATTTGAAAAATATATGAAATAAATTTTAAAAGCTGTAGAAGTAAAAATGAATTAAAAAACTAAAAGATAACCGTATATGTAAGATCTTTCAAGCATAAAAACTATTAAATATCATTAAACTATTGATTTCTTTTTTCTCAAAAAAAAAAAAAAGGAAAAAGAAAACTAAACTCAGTGGCACTACAGCCCAAAAAGGCCAAGTCCTACTGTTCCCATTTCAGATTTCTTGACCTTGGGCTCTAGGGTGCAGGAGCAGATGTTCCGGTCAGGTGGTCAGCCGAACGCGGCACCCCCAGTGTTTAATTCCCAAGCATACTTGGTATTCATTTATCGACCCACTGAAAGGATGAAGGGCTGAGTCAACCTTGCCCGGCCCGACGATCGAACCCANTGTATATATATATATAGGTTGCAAAATAAAAATATTTCTAAATTACTAACAAAGTATGTATTTTTGGTTTCCTTTTCCAACCTCTTCAAACATCTATCTAAAAGAAGAAAAGGTTAAGTTCATAATGAAAAATATATCTGATTTAATAAGACTTAGCTCAGTTTTGTCAAAAATTCTCAGATACGTATGAAAGAAATCATTGCAAACAATAGAAGTTCGTTTTAGGCCATGAGGGAGAAACTTGCTTTAGGGCATTTGTGGAAGAAAGAAACATTATTATTTTCAATTCTCCTTATCACTTATCTTTTTCTATAAAGAAAGAGTGAGGAAAATATTGAAAATTCTTTCAATATTCCTCCCGCGAATTTACTTATTTTCATTTAAATATGTTTTCCATGAAAAGTCTTCAATTTTGCTGGTTTTCATAGAATGCATTTTTATCATTGGATTTTCTCATAACTTCTATTAACAAAGACATTTTTATGTGACAAATAAATAAGATTGAATGTCGATTCAACAGTGGCATTAAAATTAAACAATGGAAGTCAGAAATATTTCTTGGTATATTTATTTAAATCGCTATTCAAAGTTTTATTTTAGTTCTCAGTATGTATGTTATTGCGTTTGCACAATTGAAAATTAAAACTTTTAAAACATGGCAATGGCAAAAGTTGTTTCGTTTTGGTAGAGTTTTAAATTCAAGAAGAAATATCAGAAGTTTTTGACAATGAATAAAAATTTCTACATTTTTTGAAAAAAATTAATTTATTTCTGTTTAAATATGTCTCTCAAAAGTCTTCAATCTTATAGTTTTATATAAAAGTAAGGCATTCACACAACTGCCAATTGGAAACAGGGGGTCAAAAAAAGTGAAGCCTCACAGTTTTGTAATCAATGGCAACAGCAGGAAGGTGGCAATTTGGTCAGATTTGTGCCCTTACCACCTTTACTTTTTGGAAAAACTAGTACTGATCAATATAAAGCAGGTAGGGAGTCAAGCGTCACAGGAGATGAACTTGCAATGACAGTCAATTCAGAAACCCCCTTCCAAAATGTAATAATGCTAAAAATTGCTTGTTATTCCAAGAAGGCAAAGCTCTTACAAGATTTTGTTGCAAAAAGAAAATATGTTTTTCTTTTGAAAAAATCGAAGCATATTTAATAGTTTTATAGAAATTTTCTAATACTCTAATAAAGTATTAATAAAAGCAAATTTTAAAATAAACTTTAAATTGTTCCAATAAAAACCTAATATATATTTTTTTCTAGAAATATCTAATTTTTCCTAATAATTTTTTATAAATAACATAGCTTTTTTCAATCAGTTACATTTGTTATTTACTTGTCGTAAAATACTTTTTATCATGTGTCAATAATTGTTCGTACTGCTTAAACTGAGCCAATAAAGATCTAAACATAATTAACAAGTTACATTTACTTTGTACGTTACATTTTTACAAGATCTTAAACACATTTACTTTCTTAACTATACTCTTAATTACATTATAAATAATACATGAAAAAAACTACGTTTTCTAAGTAAAACTTTAAAAGATCTTGTACCATAATTTTATTTATGATGAAGTATTGTTATGCAGATTCTATTATATTCTATCTGTTTTGCAGAAATATTAATTTAATTAGTGAAAAAAATAAATTCTGCAAAGATTTCCGGTATATGGTAATGAAAAGATCAGTTGTTACATTGTCCTAGAATTTTAAAGACCCTTGAAATAAATATATATTTATCATTTTGGTTTTTTTAAAAATAATTTTATGAAATTAAGTCTCCTGTATTGCAAAGTATAAAACTTTTATAGCAATAATTTATATTTAAGGTGATTCAAAACTGGAAATAACAACAACACAAAATTCTTAACTATTAGACTAGAATTTTATGATTTATTAATATATACGAAAAATTCATAAATCGGAAACATATTTTAAATCTTTTTTTCTGTTTTCTATTTATGTATAACATAGTTCTGCATAAAATCAGTCAGTGAAAAAAATATGCTATAAAACTTCCACCTAAAATATACATAATTTTATTAAAATTATAGCTACGTTTGAATTCAAAATTAATCTTCGAAAATATTACAACATGAAAGAAAAAATACCTTGCTGTAAAGCATGCACCTAAAATACAAATAATTTGATTAAATTTATAGAAAAGTAGAAATTCAAAATCACTTTTTGAAAATATTAAAACAGTAAAGAGAAAATACCTCGCTTACAATTGTTTTTCATTTGTGTTTATATTTTATGTAATCCCTATTTATGTAAACAAGAAGAAAAAAAATGGCGACCATTTAATTTTGCAAATCCTTTTAAAAAGAATTTCTGCAAATAAAAAATACTTTTAAAGATTGAAGCCAAATCTTTTTCGAGAAAATTTTTAGAGAAGGAAGCTGTATACTCTCATTCAAATCCAGTGAAACGTAAATCCAATAATCACTGGTTTCTTATTCGGAAAATAATAATAAAAAAATCTTTCATATTACCCTATTATTTTATCTCTTTTTTTAAGAAAACAATAAGCTTGTTATATCCCTTGCGAAATATTTTTTTTTTCTTGGGGAAGAAGCTATCGAGTGACAAACGATTTTTTTCCGCTGTAAAAATCCCATAAAAAGAAAATTGCTTTTTTTTATTGTGTGCTGTTTAATTTAAAGTATTTCTATTAGCGAGAAATATTCAACTAGAATATTATATTTAAGAATGGAAAGTAGATTCTTAGAGAAGCGCAAATTGATATTGAAGATTTGTAACTCTTTACAGTTAGAGAATTCTCCTTATTATTAAAATTTGTCATTAAAATAAACATATTACTAATGTATACTTCATTTTAATATTTTTATGTATTTTGTTTCGTAGGGAAAGTGTTTCAACTCTGTTTGAATATCTGTCTCATGCTTTTGATACTCCTTACACTATTATATTAAGATATTTTGATTTGGTAATAGTTATGCAACCTCAGAAAGAACCGCTTGATGTGTGTATATAACTGTGGGTGTTGAAAAGTAGATTATGTTTTTTCCAACGTATTTAGTTTTTAATTTGGTGAATTTAAAAATGCTATTAATTTTTTTTACTAATTTATGTAATAATAATGCAACCTTAGAAAGAACCGTTTGCTTTGTGTATGTAACTGTGGGTGTTGATAAGTAGATTATGTTTTTTCTAACGTATTTAGTTTTTAATTTGGTGAATTTAAAAATGCTATTAGTTTTTTTTACTAATTATTTGTAAACTTAATATTATTGTTTCGTATATTTTTTTTATTAATTAATAATTCTACACTGAGTAAATATTTACTGATTTTTATTTACTATCGAATTTATTGAAGAAATAAATTGTGGATTTGAGGTGGCTATCAGTGAACAACAGACGAAGCATTAAAAGATATTGACAAGTGCATGCCCAAGCATGCACAGTGACCTTAGTACAAAGTATTAAATTTAAAATAATGCACCCCTTTTTGTAAAAAAGGATAAAAATATTAAATAATATATTTTAATTATAGTAAAATGATGAATGTGTCTAAATATATGTACTTGCCTTACATATAAGTCCAGAGCCATTTCTGATAGGAATCTGAATCATGAAAAACATGAAAAAAGGGTTAATTTTTCCTGCCAGTTCTAATTTATAATAATGTATAATTAATTAAGTATTTTAGTTAGTCACTTTTCCAATAGGGGTCTGAGAAAAATATTATATTTCTAAATTTAGCATCATGCTTTTTTACTGCTAGAACTGTCAAATATTCATGTCCATCTTCAATCACTTGAAAGTGAACATCAATATTATTTCCAAGTTTGACTTTCAATAACGATTTTAACTAGGAGTTCATTGCATATTCATTCATAATTATTAGTTTTCTTTATTACTATCGGAGATCAACATTGTTGACTTATTGGGCCAGTGGAGTCACAATTGCATCCTCTTGCTTATTTTGTTTAAATTTTCACTTATGAAACTATGAAGTTAACATGCTAAGTATCTATAACGATAAATAATGTATAACTATTAAATATTATGTATAACTAAAGTAAAACGAAAATATTAAGTTGTATATTAGGGGTAACGGAAAGAAAAGTCGTTTCGCTGTATTTGATTTTTGCTTACAAGATTTTATTTTTAATCAATAATGTATTTACCCACGTTAGCAAAAAAACCTTAATACCGGATCGAAAATTAATCGAAATGGATCGAAATAATTGTTTTCATGCGCCGAAGCGACATTACTTTCCGGTCCCGCTAATATTAAAGGATCATTTTGTTTCTTTATTAAATATTAAATGTCATAAATTTACCTCAATCAATGATATAATTTTTCTTGCCAAACTGTATTGAGTAAAGTTTATCTCTTTTTTGATGAATTCCACTTAAAAAAAGTATTTTACTTAATATAAATATGGTGAAGAAAGTGAAAAAGTTATGAAATTGGTAAAGAAACCATTGTGCTATCTTTATTTGTTACTGTACGTGCTTTTCATTTCTGTGCAAAATTGAGTAGCATTAATTGATAACGACTCAATAATTATGCATGATTATTACCATTCGTAATATTATTACTATCATTAATATAATTACTATTATTATATGGAGAAATTGACGTTCAGTCAAAAATTCTAGTCCAGGATTTAAAATAATAACGTTATAAAATTTTTAATAGAAAGCATACAAAGTCATATTTAATCCACATGTTTCAACCAGAAATATTTTTTAATCGCTTATAGAGTTGATAATTATGATCATTCTCTTTGTTTAAATAATAAATAGTATTACTTCCACCAAAACTATATTTTTAAAAACGCAAGTCAAAAAAATAAGGTGGCAACTATTCTCTCCGAATCATATAATTTATTTTTTGCTTGAATTTAAAATAAAATTTTATTTCTAATGTCCTTGATTTTCGCAGAAAAACTTCCAAACTAAAAATTTTATATTCACGTTTTAATGCTGCATTGTTATGTGCTCTGACAAAAAAAATGACATTAGATTTGACATCCCTTCCTTTACCTGATATTTATTATCAATCAAGATCTAACAAGGGCTCGGATGCGAGGAAAATTGCTAACGCCCACTAAGAAAACTGACTAAAAGGGGCTGTGTGCAGAGCGCCCTCTACCGAACTATACCGAAGTTCTTTTTTGAGTGGTGTTTCAGCAGACTGGGGATTGTTCGTCCCGCTGTCAATGTACCGACGCCGGTTCGGAATTCCGGCCATGGACGCTGGATTCATTCGGATCATCTTGCTACTCTTCTCTTCTCTCATTGCCGTTTCGCCTAGACCGGATAATATTCGCATCGGTGAGTACTTGTTTTCTCTCCTTCGAAGAAATATTTCTATTTTGTCGGAGAAAGTTCAAATACCTGTTGCTCCGATTAGATCTACACCAAGTTTAAGTGGTTTGTCTGTTTTACCTTAAAATGGGTATATTTTAAAAATTCATTTTTTCACTTTTATGGTACAAATATTTTTATTTGGTATTTGATAAAATAAATTTACTATGTATCTTGAATAACTAAATTTGATTTAATATTTATCTGAGATATTTATTATGTACATTTGTTTTTGTTTTTTTTAAAAAAAAAAATAAGGAATTGGAATATTTTATTAAAGCTGCAACATTATAAAACCCTATGACTCATTACTTTAATTTATTGAAGAGAAAAAATGGCTTAAACGGTACAAAAACTTGCATTATTTTAAAGCAAACAATATTTTTTTTACAAAAGTTTCTTTTCAATTAATATACAAAAATTTGGATTTTACTTTTTCCATGGTTTTAGGAAAATTAATCAGTTGTCAACACATTTGGCAAGTCAATTAACATTTAATTTTCTTTTCTTTTTTGCAACTAGTATTTAAAGGTACCTAAATCGGCCATCTAAAGTTAAAATTTCTTTCTCTATATTTTATGAAAATGAAACGATTTTTTATTCATTAATAGTTTTTTTTTCAAAGCAACTATTAATTTTTCATAACCGACAACTTCGCTATAATTTTCTATGATTTTTCATGCTATAAAAGCATCAATAACTTTTGATTTGTACAAAACGCTTCGTAACCAATACTTATTTGCAGACATGTCTCTTTTTAGTTAAAGGAAATTTATAAGAAACTAAAATAAGCAGAGATGGACCTTTTTAAAACATTACACCTTCAAATTTTTTTAAAGAAAAAGATGATAGCTTGAACCTTCAAATAAGACACGTATTTTCAATAAATATTCTGTAAGCATAACATTTTTGAGACATTTTATAATTTCCTAACTAAAATTTAGTTTTAAAATTCCTTATGAATTGCCCATTCAGAAAAACAACTGTGGTACTATAAACTAAATTAATTAAGATAAAAATTAAATTTCTGTAATATATATATATGTACTAAGTAATATTCTCATTATCCTCTTGTATCTACATTGCACAATATTTTTTAATGCTCCCTCATCCATATGTAGAAAATTTGTCATAATTAGTATTTTCTATGAAATTCTTAAAAATATAATTGATTGCTATGATATTTTAAATATTATTCATTTTCAGTAAACCGTCACAATATAAGCAATGAAAAACTGTTCCTATACTCTTTTTGTAAATATAATTACGTAAAAAGCTTTTATGCAAGTTTT
Source organism: Parasteatoda tepidariorum (assembly GCF_043381705.1). Classification (NCBI taxonomy): domain Eukaryota; kingdom Metazoa; phylum Arthropoda; class Arachnida; order Araneae; family Theridiidae; genus Parasteatoda; species Parasteatoda tepidariorum. Next base: position 29,681,354 of record NC_092210.1, read on the forward strand.
ATAATATTTTTTTCTACTTTGAGTACATGAATTTTACAATTTAAATTATAATATTTTTAACCTTGAATTAAAGACCTTGATACTTTAATTTTTTTTTACTGTTTTTAAAAAAATATCTATAAATGTTTTATTGTTAAAATGAGGTTTATTATTATTGCATACACCACGGTAAATGTGTTTTATCTGTATTGCGCTTTTTCTATTAAAGTTAAAATAATGTAATGAAAAAATATTTCATTAAAGATGTATAACTAAGTTCAATTTTTAAAATTATTAACTTATCTCTGAATTAAAAGCTGATCTAAAAACGGACAGTTAAAAAATGAAGAAAAATTAGTCAAAAATGTCGTTTCATAGCCGCGTAGTTATACTGTAAAAAATTTTTCGATAAATATTACAGCATGACTTTAAGTCTACAATATATTCTTCATTCATTTCTAAAAAAATTCTATTCATGTCCTTCTATTATTACCTGATTTTTTGTTCTAATTGTATAAAAATGTGTTACATGGAATAACGCTTTTAGGTTGGTTTGATTTCTGACTTTACAGAATTGGTTATTTCTCTTACGCTTACGCTGGAAGTTTCGATGCTGCATGCAAAATTGCAAATGCATGACGCAGCAGTTTGAATTTTAAACACGGTGCAAGCAGAAAAAGATGCAGTCCTTGAATTAGCTTAATAAAAAACTAAATATAAATTAAACTATTCTGTGCTTTTACTATAAATGAAAGAGCAGGAAAAAAATTATACTTATAGTCGGTCAACGTACTAGATCAAAGAAGACGAACTTTTTTGATAAGTGCGCCAGTTAAGATACGGTTCAGTATTTTAAAGTAACATGTGTGTCACGTGTATGTGTGCTACTTCCATTTAAAATTCAATCTGTTAACCACTGCTTTGGCTCAAAAACATTGAATTTAATTGAAGAACTGTACATGCTGTTTAGTTATTAACTTTCGTTAGTAATAAGATGTGGTATTTTACAATCGATTACAGTAGAACCTCAATCTTCCGTTTCTCATGTGTACTTTCATTGCAAACGATAAGGGTAAATGACGAATGTGGTTATCATAAAGGAATGAAATGAATGAAAATGAATTAAATTTAATAAAGAATGAGCAGACTTAGAAAATACAATAATAAAAAGAACTTTTCAAATTATTATATTCGTAAAGCACAACAAAAATGGATAAACACACAAATTTATTTAAAATAGTTTGAAATTTATATTTGAACACACTTCCTTCAAAATACAAAAAAAATAAATTTTCAATATTTTGTAACAGATGTTAGCCGTTGTTGTTTCTGATTGTTGGCACTGATTCTTTTAGAGATTTTGGCACTTGATTTAAATCTGAAAAAAAGTGGTTTCTTACTATTGGTTACGCTAGAATCTTGATATTTCATTTGTCATTGGTGCATTCATTGCGATTGTCCTAGGTATGAAAAGTAATAAAAAATAAAGAGACCTGGAAAATAAAAGTTGAAAAAATTATCTATTTGAAATTATTATGTTCGTAATGCAAAATAAGATGAATTAACACAAATATTTATTAAAAATATTTTGAAATTTTTCTTCGAACATATTTTTCTTAGGTGCAAACAATAAATTTCCTCATTTGTAACAGAAAAATACTGGCACTGGTAGTGGTTTCATTTCGTATTCTTTGTCGGTGTCACTTTGATCTTCTTTAATATTTTTCTTGAACTGACAATATCACAAGTTCCAACAACTTCATCAACTGATGCATAAACATCAAACGAGCTGACTGAAGTGTTTAATTCAAACTGTCACCATTATTTACATTATTTGTATGAAGAGTTATTTTCTTCCTTCGCATAATGAAATTCTGAATTGTAGAATTTCGAACGATGGACGCGAGAATGTACTGCTATCAAGAATGGTACAAATGGACATTATTAATATTATAAGAAAAGCATTTCTGACGAGGCTGTTAAAACTAAGCAAAATTTACTGATGAAAATATATGACATTGTGCATATTTAATATTGAATTTTTTTAATTTCAATTTCAGTCACGGTTGCTTAGGGGATAGAGGTCTCCGATTCCCATAAGATGACCCTGTTTCGAATCCCAGCAATGACTGGTTGATACGAATTTTGATCCCACCTTACTCCTGAAACAGTGCTGATTCACAATATCTTTTGTTGTAGATCATGAGTCAGAAATTTTGCTGCCGGGCTAGCCCATGGAGATTTTCGTATAAATTCTGAAAAAATATTTTTTTTATTATTTTTACTTTCTACGACGTGGAAAAAAAACTTCGCTGAACTAGTTAATCATGTTTAAAATAATTCTATTTTGTAGTTCGATGTAATTTATCTATTTCCTAATTTTATCATCAATCGTAGATAACTTACTCAAATACTAAAATGGAAAAGTGCTATAATGAGATGTTAAATACTTTTATGACAATCTAATATGGATAAAATTAATTATTACTCAAACATAAATAGTTGTTTGAAACGAACCTCATGAAATATTACCATTATACAAAACCGTAATGGAATGTAATTGTTTCCGCAAAATTAATCTTTCATAAGTTTGATGAACCATCCATGCTTTGAATATCAATGTGCCCAAATGTATTTTAAGATAGAAAGACTCTGAATTTAATATCCATAAATCTTGAATTACGTTTTAATTTCTACTTCGAGTAATATTGTGAGATATATTATGTATTTACTATTTTAGTGTATATGCTAGAGAAATTATGGTTAATTTAACTATAACAAATATAGATATATATTACATCAAATACTTTAATGATTTTGAAGCGCAAAGAGTTTAAGTAGACTATTGAGAAAGATAGTATTTCTGAATATTGAAATGAACTGTATTACTTTATTGGTGTCTAAACAGTATGGTCATATGGATAATATTTAATATTTTGATTATTTTAATGACATTCTTCGTCTATTTTTTAGCCTTCTTCGATTCAAATTATAAGAAACAAATCAGCAAAGTAAAAGTTTTATAATTTCGAATACTATCAACGCTAATGTATGTTAAATAATTAAGTTTGACCGTCACTATAGGTATGATTATGAATTGCGTTCGATCGTCACTATAAGTATGCTAGTGAACTACGCTCGGTCGTCACTGTAGGTATGGTAACAAATTACGTTCGATATATCTATGCTAACATTCGGTCATCACTATATATTTGTAAAGGAATTTTTTCGATAATCACTAAATACATACTAAAGAATTACGTTTTATCATAACTGTATGTATGCTATTGGATTACGTTCAATAGCTACGAAATGCAAGCTAATGAATTACTTTCGATCGTCACTATAGGTATGCATAAGAACTACGCTCCATGGTCACTATATGCTTTCTCATGAATTACGATCGATTGTCACTATATGTATGCTATTGGATAACGTTCGATCGCTACGAAATGCAAACTAATGAATTGCTTTCGATCGTCACTATATGCATGTTAATGAATTATGTTCGATCGTCATTACATGCATGCTAATAAATTACGTTCGATCGTAACTAAATGTATGCTAATGAAGTACGTTTAATTGTCACTATATATATGCTAATGAATTACGTTCGATCGCCAGTATATCTGTGTTACTGAAATACATTCGATCGTCGCTATACCTATGCCAATGAATTACGTTCAGTCTTCACTATATATATGAAAAGATATTTTGTTCGATTGTCACTAAATGTGAACTAAGGATTTACATCGGTTTATCACTATATACGTATTAGTAAATTACGTTTGATTGCTGCTAAATGTAAGTTAATGAATTACTTTCGTTCGTCACTATAGACGTGCAAAATAATTATGCTCATTGGTCACTATTAGTATTCTAATGAATTACGTTGGATCGTAACTAAATGTATCCTAATGAATTTGCGGTAAGCATGTTGAATAACTTCAGATACTGTTATATCGTAAGTAAAACCCAATCCATAAATGGTTATTTTCAGAATTGATTAATAGCAAATTAAAATCGGATATTTTAGGATTTTAATTCATTTTTTATAGTAAAAATCCTTATTTATTTTGAACTATTTGGTTGTATTTAGGCATCAATTTTATTAAGGTACTTGTATAATGCCTATTATTCGCACGGGTTAAAAAAATCCTAAATAATTAATTGTTAATAATCAACTATACACAAACATGCCAAAAATCAAAGTTTGAAATAAAAGTTATTAAACATAAATAAGTTTAATTTTTTGTATATTTTAATCATTTTCAAAGTTTAAGTGTTAAACTCAAATATCTTGACCGCATAATTTATTTAACTGGGACATAATTATATATAATAAACACAGAGAATACTCATAGACATTCTGTTACAATAGCTATAAGTAAATCTAATCACGTACAAATTTTTTAAGTGTTATCATTATTTAACTACAAGTTCTTATATTTAGTACATACATTAATACTAATATTTTAAAATTGGGCTAGATTAATTTTCACTATAATATCTCTGCTTGATTTGCGTTAAAGTTGCAGACAATTTGATTTTGTGAAAACAGTGCCATAGATTGGCACTGTGAATTCTGCTCCCAGGTTTGAATGCAAATGAAGTTTATCGACGCGTATTTTTTCAACAGGTAATTACGTATTAAAAATGTATAAATATGTATAAGTAAGAATATGATTTAATGAAAAATATAATAGTATTGTTGTATTTCAAACAATTTATTCATTAATTACATAAATTAGACGAATAGTGGTCGCTGATAATTGGATTATTTATTGTTTTTAGATCAAATTTAATAGTTTCGTTGCCCTGGAACCGCAAAAAATGACTGAAATATCAAATTTGAATACATCAAGGAGGAAAGTTTTCAAAATCAATTGCAGAATTTTCTGAATAAGCCGCAGTGCTTTTCCACCTTTAAGGAGATACTCTATTAATAATTTAAATGCTGAATTAAAAAAGAAATTATTCAAATATCTTGAAATTTGATAGGTATATTATTAAAGAATAGCTAAAGAAAACGAAATCAAGAAACAAATGAACTAAAAACAATTTAAGTGTGTTTTAATGATGTTCCATTTTTGGAGCATTAGCGTTTGACCGGATATTTTCATTTACTTATTTTCATAGAAAAAAAACGAAATAGAATGCAAACTAAATTAACAGTATTATTCACTAAACTAAACTTATATCGTTCTAAAAACAATTGTTGTTTTTTTCCAATGCCCACCTGGATAATGACCTGGGTCATACAGGCATCTGAGGGGCAGATTTGTTGGCCACTCTTTCAGGTGCATCATATTAGGTGGGCCAATGTTGCTCCCGCAGTAAGGACAGATAAAACAGAGAAGGAAAGAACATCCATGCCTTGTCCGGGATTTGAATCCAGAACCTTTCGGATGCAAGCGCAGTTCCCTAACCCCTATACATGCCGGTTGGTTTTTTAACAATTGTGAAAAGCTTAATTTTCAAAATAATAAGGAATATCTATTACCTATTATCAAATATTTTTGTTATTTCAAAATTTGTATTATGTAACGCTGACGATTCAGCAAATGTGGCCGAAAATCTGAGAAGTTCAATGACAAATTAAAAAAATTAAGGTTTAAAGAAAATATAAAAATCATTTTATTTAATTCAATATTATTTTTGTTTGAAAATGCAGTATAAACATTAACCATCAGGGAAGCTATCGGAATTATTCGTGGATTTCAGCATCAATTAATAAAGGTTGTAAATAAACTGTGCAGTGGGGGATGGGAAAGATGTCACTACGGTCGGGTAGCTAAACTACGCAGAGGTTCAAAACTATGACCGATATTACTGCATCGGGGGTAGTAAAGTAATGCATTTCTCGTTCATGGTATCCCGTGTGGAGAAACTCGTTACATCATTATAAATATTGAATTTATTGGATTATGTGGCAATATTTTCTTGAAAGTATTTCATGAATGGATACATTATAGTTCACCCATAATTTACCTATTATTTACTTCGCAATACTACAAAAGAATCTTAATTTTATTACTATATGTTATAACATTGACCTTAAAACCAATAATTTTTCTTAACAAATATTTTCGAAAAATTTGTTATTTATAGGATTGCAACACAAATACAGAAAACAGGATAAAAATATTGCTTACAATAGTTAAATATTAAATAGTTTTGAATTTAACTATTGTAAGCATTTGGTTTAAAATGCTTTATGGTTAATTGAGCGTATGTGCATATGTTGTAATATTTGTAACCTTCATGACCATAAACTTCTAAAATATGGAATCAGTAGTAGAATTATATTTATCTCTTGCTTCTGAACTCTACAGTTATGTTTTTTTTTAAAGTATTCCTTTCTGAGACAAATCAATTTACACGAAAAAAAAATGATTGATGTTTTTGAGCTTTGCTTTTCCTCCTTACAGACATAAACTAAAAAGTTTTTTTAAAAGAAAGTCATGCTCGGGAAAATATACAGCAATTTTGAAATACTCTTTTCAGCTTAAGAAAATATATCTATACACAATATATATTTCTGAAAACAACTTTCTGTAAACATCGAGCAAATGAAATGATAACAACTTGTTGAAAATATGGATGAAAACTAAACAAGTATGTTTATTTGATAAATAATGGATAATAAACACCGTACTACGCTTTAAATAAAAATAAATATTGTGCGAAAATGACTTTTTTTTAAACTTTTCTGGGAACTCTTCAAATATTTAATTTCCAATCTTGAGTAAGTACAAAGCATTTTCCGTCACCTCTTTAATTTCTACTAGTTTACTTCCATGCTAAACAAAAACAAATTAATTCGTTTTATATAAACTCTTCGATATTTGCTATTTCTGAATTCAATTGTACAACCAATTAAAATGCTTTCTAATTGATATTTCCTATAACATAATTTTGACACTTTCCGTTTTCGTATCCATTCGTTTTCGAGAGTCATTCTTTCTTTAAATGATTAGTTGTATTTTATTAGTTGGATTGTATTATTTATGCTGTATACACGGAATTTACTTTTTCTAATATAATCCAGAATATTTCTTATACTTACATGTAACGATTGCAAGCATAACGGTTGTGTAAGATAGGTTATAATATAACATTTCTACCACATAACATCACTATATCACTATTGTCACAACATCACTATTGAAAAATATTATATAAGGATGCTATACAGAATTTAAGGCGATCCGGTATACGAATTTGGAGTTGAAAAAATGCATTTATTGTTTTTAATTAGTGTTGTTGTATTAAACAATATGTATACAAAGAAGCTGAAGTATGTAAACAATGAAGAGAATGATTAATTAAACTCAACTACAAGAATTTAATCTTTTAATTAAGAACCATCTCAAATCGATAACTATTAAAGAAAAAGTTATATAAAAAGGGTTATATGACATTATTATATTGAACAATATTATATTGAGATGCAATATGCAAAATTAAAGGAGGTTCAGAATATGATTTTGACTCTTTTTTTGAAAGAATATGTATTATTTTGGTTTTTTTGCGCTTTTATATCATACAATGTATGCTTAAAGAAGCTCACATATGTAGTCAACAATTACGATGCTAATTTGGTTGGATTGTTGTATTAATCTAAACCCACCATATTTCGGTGCAACCATTTAACTGTAGAAATTTTACAGGCCTCCATGTTTGTAATAAAGGAAAAAAACACTTTGATTAAAATGGGTTATGTACTAAAACTATTCATTGCGTCATATGCTATAGTGATGCAACTCTCGATTCAGGAGTTACAGAATGCATTTTTGAAATTTTTTAAACTAACGTATTATTTGAAATTTCTTACTATTTTTCTTAATTTTGAAGTAAGTATGCTAAAATGGCCACACATACAGATAGCAGTTTTGATAGAATTTTTACTTAGAAAGCCTTATTAATCTCATAAGCAGTGACTAAATCATTAAACGGAAAAAAATTTAAAACCCACAAACTTTATAATAAAAGAAAAAGAATGTACATATTATGCTTATGTAGTATTACCGTGATATACAAAAGCCAATTAACAATTGCGATGCAACACGCAATAAAAGAAGATCCAGTATTGATTTTTGCTTTTTTTAAAACAGATTATAGATACGTTTCTTCTCTATAAACGTATAAATAAAATTACTTTTTGTTAATGAAATACACCTAATTGCTTTTCTTTCTCGAAACATGCATTATCCTTATTTTTTTAATTTTAAAATGGATATTTCTTAAAAATTTTATTGGGTACGTGACAATTGAGTCAACTTTACGCAGAAAAATAAAATCTGTAACAATTACTGCAATGTATAGTAATGGCATTTCTGGTAAGAAAAAATGTATATCTTGGTCACGAAAACCTAAATATTCGGTATTTAAGCAATTCATTTGGCAATTTTTCCGTTCATAAGGTAGCGGTTAACTGAAAATTCTGACTTTCAAAATTATAGCTCCAACAACCTCGCATTTAGTAAAAAATGCAAGGTTGTTGGATCTATATTTTGAATATATGCGTTGGAGATATATATACGAAAAAAAAAATTTTATTACATAGAAAGAAACAAATTTTATTGTTAATATTACCAAAATTATAACCAAAGCACTTCGACTAAAATAAATACCGAACATTTTGTTGCTCCCCTAGAGCTAGAAAGACTGGAAATTTTACCATATATTCTGGTAGTTTTGATTATACTTTTCCTTAGAGTAGAAATAGCAAAAGAGTTCAGTAGCTCGAAATAAAACTGATTTTCCATCTCAAAAATCATTTATTACAGGAAAAATGATAAAATCGCAACCATTTTTTTGCTTGAGGTAGGGCATATTTCGTGTTAAGCGGACTCAAGAAAACAGCAACGTTAATAAAGCACAACTAAAACACAAAAATAAATATAATATCATTCCGCTTTAGATAAACAAAAGCCTGCTTCAATGTCTAAACACCAAATGATTCCGAAAGTAAAAGTAATCACGCAATCCAAAAAATTCTCTGATCCGAATTTTGAAAATTGTATTATTTTAGCTTATTATCTTATCCAGATACCAGTCAACAAATCGCAGAAATTTTATATAAAATTTAGTATAGAATCGTTTTCCATACTATTATATTATATCCTTAAATATCCTAGTGGTGACATTAATAGCTGGGTTACTCATCAAATTTCTCATCAGTATGGTCTTGCATATATTGGGAAAGAAAACTTATCCTTAAATTTTGACTGAAAGAACATAAAAGATAAGTCCAAAACCAGGATATTAAATAATCTATCACCCTTTATAGTTGAAATTTTACTCATGGGTTCGAGTTTTCTTCTGCTAAAATTTTTCTTCATCTCCCCAATTTGATCTTGGGGAATCTTTCCAGATTTTAATAACTTCTAATTATTTTGCTAATTGTCTATGTAGTATTGTTTCATTTCTCGATGTAAGAAAATCTAATTTAATTTGTTTATCCTGATCCAATACCATCTTAATTGTATCTTCGTTAATTGTCTCGTCGATCTGGTTTCTCTCTCTCGCTGCTGTGTAAAACTAAAGTCTGTTCATTTATGTACTTTTTCATGCTATATGCAATTTTTTTTTCATTTGTTTTATTTATTTTCTTTGTATATATATATATATATATATATATACACCCAGCTAAAAATAAACTGCAGTTTTTCTACAGAAAAATAATTTTGTAGTTTTTCTAGAGTTAACTGCAGATTTTCTGTAGTGCTATCCTAACTGTAAAAACACTGCATTTACTTCTCAGCTTATGCGAAGTAATTTTTCAGCAATTTATTTCGAAAATACTTTTAGCTACTGTCTACAAAATTACTGCATTTTAAGTGAGGTCACTTTATAATCATGAATTTAGAAAAAACTGAAACTTTAAATGCGTGGTTATTCTGCTGTAAATTTGAAGTAATTATACAGTCATTGTTTCAGAAGTATATTTTCTGATGAATCTGCAGAAAAACTGCAGTTACTTTATATTGTTGTAAAATTGAAAGAGTTTGATGTCTTATATCTTGCTTTCCTGGTTGGTAGATCAACTTTTTATAATGTTTATGTCTTTTTTTTATTATATATTAATTTCTTATAATTAGGTAAAAATTCTAAACATATATATTGATAATGGAAATAACACTATCTATATTTATAAAAGTTAAAATTCATAAAATACATACTTGATTTAGTTGTAATTATTTATGATTCAGAAGCGTCAAAAACTTTTAAGTAAAAATTTGACTCAATTTAATTGGTTTAAAATATGCCTAAAATTAGGTATTTAAATATTTCTGCATTTAAGTAATTTCATTACGAATTTTATTTTTATTATTTATTTATTTTCGACCTAAGAAAATTATGCTTGCACAAAGTTTATGGTAAAAACAATATTAAAGTAAAAGCAAGTAGTTAATGTCATTTAGGTAAATTTATTATTCGAATTCATACTACGCTTGGATTATTGCAGAACAAATATTATACTTATTTCCTCTAATCAAAATTTAAACAAATTTATATCAAAAGAGTTTGCAGAATTGAATTTGAAAGGGATATTTAATCCAGATTTTTTAGCTTCAAACCTCTCCTTCAAAAATTTATTAATTTCACTCCGTTTTAGAAATTTGTCTTAAGTAAATTTAGGCAATTTAAAACAATATACCTTTTTTCATTGCTTGAAAATAAAGCTTTATAAATGAAACAAATAATTTTGTTAAAAAAAATAACTCATTGTATTTTCAATTGAACCTAAATGAGCATAATATTTATAAAATTGCTTCCTTTAAAAATTCGTTTAGATCTCCTTGATTTTAAAAATTAAACGTAGAAGAAAAATAACATAACTTAGGGGAAAAAAACTCAAATCTACATTGTTAGGAATTTTTCATGAAAAACACTTTTAAGTACTAATTCATTTAATTGTTATTTTACCGTATACAATCAAGCAATTGGATAATCATAAAATTATGCATTCAAACTCGTAACTCTGAGAAAATTTATTAACTATGTGTTCACCTTATTTGATTTAACAAACAAAAACTTTATACTTGTCAACAAGACCTATCTCATGAAACTATTTGGTTCTCTGCAGTCTGCTTGACACAGCGCTATAGCTGAGAGGGCTAAGAAGCGAGATCGAATCTCAGGATTCCAGGTGGCGACATATTCACAACGATAACTTTCCCGAGTATTATATTTCCTAATTAGGTAATTAAGGTGAGAATAGATTAAGATAAGGAAAAAATTCTGTCAAAAACTTTTTTTCAAAAGGATTTTTTTTTAACAAAAACTATATTATTTTCTAACGCTTACGATAGATGACACCACTAATTACAGACATTTTGTATATTAACAGTAAAAATTTCGAAGTTGGTACTACTACAAAATTACTGCAGTTTACAAACTGCAGTAATTTTACAGTGTTTCGACTTCAAAAATTCTGTAGCGGAATGGGCCAAATCACCACAGTCTTCAAACTGTATTTTTTCTGTAGATTTTCTGCAGTTTATTTTTAGCTGTGTATCTGTATATATATATATATATAAACACGGAACATGTAAATTAAATATTAAACTAATTCAAAATCTGTGTTCTTATCATAAATAATAGTGGGAAGCCTCATTTGTATTACTCAGGTATATTCTAATTAATTACGGTATAATTTTCTTGCATTCAAATCATGTTGCTAGTTTTTACATAAAATTAAACTATTTATTAGATTATTTAAACTGAAAGTTAAGATGCGTATCATTTGGAGACTTTTTTCTTAATCCCCAATATTTTTCAAAACTAAAATCGTGCATGATGAAAAATATTCAATTTCTTTGCATAGTTTTTAAGTAAAATTTAAATAACTTGTTTACTTTATTTACAGCAAGCATATTTTGTGATCGAACTATGTCACATTCAAATTTATAGTCAAATTATCTTAATTACGTTTTAAAATTTAGAAACTAAAGTACTTAAATTAATATAACATAATACTTGAGTGAAGATTTCTCTTCCTTTGTTCGTCATTTTCAGTACATTTTTAACCTCCCATTTACTCATTTATGTAAGTATTTGAAACATCTTCTGATTTTCAATTGATTATTTTTCTGCTGTATAAGAAAATTTTTTATTATATCCGTTTCGACACCTAATACTTAAGTAAGTATAATGTAAAACCTTAAAGAAGATTTTCACTTTTTCTCTTCATTGCTACAAATATGCAAAATTACCATATTTTTAACCTCAAATTTACTCATTTATGTAAGTTTTTGTAACATTCTTTTGATTTTAGATGGGGGAAAAATGAAGATATTGAATAGAATTTTCTCCTGTTCCGTAATAAAATAAAATTTAATATATCCGTTATGACACAACGGCTATCACAATGGCACTCTTCATTTGAAAGAAAGTTGTAACAAAAGGCACTTTTTTCATATCTCTGAAGGATGCCCGGGGATTTCTTCAAGAGATTTTTTAAGATGTTTCTCTTCTTTCACAAAACCATTAGTCTTCGTGGTCAAAGCGTTTTATTTAAAATAATGTTTTCCCTAAAGCTTCTTCCTCTTATCTCTTCCTTTATCTTTAATTTTGAAGAAAACTTTCCGAGTTTTTTTTCTTTTTTCTTTTTTTTTGTTAAAAGAGTTTCTTTTTACACTTTTGAAAAGAAAGTACTCTGCATCTCGTCCTCATTTAAAACATTTTTAATGTGCAAAATATTAGGAGATGAATCGGTTCTCTCAAACTTCAAGTTCGTTTTACATTTAAAAAACCCTGTTGGAAGTTGTATTTTTTTAATTTCTGACAAATACCTAAAAAATATCTATGTTAGATGCATTTTTATTTGTATTCTAAAGGTTACGATTACTCTAAGATACTTTAAGAAACTATTTGGGTTTTTTTCAAAAAGAAATTATTTGTCTGAATAGTACAAAGAAATATTTTACTGACAGTCAAGGAATTGATAAAAAAAAGTGTAATATTCACTTCGCTTTGTTTTAAATTTGAAAAGTTCTTCTTTTTATATTGTAAGCCTTAAAGTATTTTTTATTATTTACATGTTGTCATTTTTAATTTGTTTTTGCTTTGTTGTTTCTGCCTACGCATTTACATGTTTTGATGTCAGAAATTTGTTTATCGTTCGTTATATTCAATATCAACGAGTTCAAATAAGTTCGACAAGTTCAAAATTATGATATGGTTCAAATACGGTTTAGGGGAAATTTGAATAATTTGCAGCATTTTTTAATCAATTATATTATTCTATTTCAAGAAAATTTTTATTGTATTTTTTTCCAAATGTGAGGTAATAAGAATTTTAATTTTGAAAACCAGAATTTCCACTTAGCCCTTACCATATGAACAGAAAAGCTTAATAGTTTAAATACCGTATATTTTGGTTCTATTAGCCAGAATATGGTTCTATTAGCCAGAATAACTAAGAATGTTTTTACCGTATTCTAAGGTAGTTTTACCAAAAATGTTTTTACGTGTATGTTTAAGGTCAAAACAGCAATTTACAACAGCAAATTTCCCTCCATTTTCTTATATTTGCCGTTGAACTGAGGAGAATTTAAATGGTTCTACAGAGGCAAGTGTTTGGTACTATGTACTTTCATGCAATCCAAGTTAAATTTTTTGAAAAAAAATAATGTAAATTAGTCTTAGTTACATTCATTTTATGGTGTTATTATTAACCTTTATTATAGATTTTATACACTGTAAGAACGACAAGTATGTTTCAGAATTTTCTAGTATATTTTAAGATTTAAAGAAGTTTTGTTATCAACGGGTTTTTCTCCGTATTTCAACTTAATCACAAAAGGGCTAAAAATGCTGAAATTCTAGCTTTTGTTACGCAGTTAGTTTTGAGTTCCGTAATATAACTTCATTTTTTTACAATCATATAGAGATTATTTTCAAACTTGCTGCAATTTTTAGAAATTGATTCATTTGAACATTGCATAAATAAAACTAAGTTTTAATTTTATTGTCAAATTGATGTAATATTGAAGCAAAATTCTCATAATCACTATTTCATCATAATAAAATACTTCAGATGTATACTTCTATGTAGTGACAGAATGCGCGCCTTTCAGTGAAATGACCCCGACTAGAATCCCTGCAATGGCAGGACGATATAAATTGTGTGACATACTTCGTAACTTTCACGTTAAAAAGCTTGTTCCCATTAGATAAAAGAATGTTACGACACGTTATTTTTGATATAAAAACTTGTTTTGTTACGGTAAAAAACAGTCTAAATTTAGGTTTTCGTAAGTAATTTTTAAGAATTTTTTTTCCTGTATGGTATAAAACCATTGGTGTTACGTATTTGAGCCAAACGTTTGACGGTTTTGCACAACTCACCCAGCTGCCGGTAAATTCTGTAAAATCGGTAAGAAACAATTTTTTGCAATTTTCTTAACAGTGTTAAAAAGAATGCTATAGAAAGGTCTTACTTTTGTATAATATTATTTCTTGACATATGCATGGTTATCTCTGTTCTTTTTTTTATTCTGTACAAATTTTTTTTTATTCTGAACCTCATTTAATGTGCACTATAATACTCTTTTCGAGCAGCTACGTCAATTAATTACTAAACCAGCTTTCAGACGAGAATTTTCCAAAATGTTCCATCAATAATTCTTACCCTTGCCCTGATTAATGGAATATGACAGTCAGGCTGAGTGTTTTGCAATTTTACCGATTTCCAGAAGCGCTGTATTCATAATTATCTCCTAAGGTAATTGCCTCGTTAATAGCGCAATTCATTCTTCTAATGGTATTCTTATTTAAAATGGTGCAAAGCAGTTAACATTTTATGTTTCCTATCACTCTTGAATGATCCCCATTTCAAAAATGATTTCTAATTCATTTCGAAAGCATCTCTTACTTTGAACATTTCACAGAAATCATTACTCACAGTGCTTAAATTTAAATAATAAAACTTTTGTTCGTTTTATAGTGACTTAATGACTCTTGAAACTTATACTTGGACAAATGACTTCTCTGAAAATATGTGGATTTAATACTTTTAGATGGTTTACTTTGTTTTTTTCTTAATTTGTTGCAATAACAAAAGATGAAGTTGTAGTAGAATTTAGTTTTTAGTCATTTTATCTCTTTCCCCTACTTTATTTAATACGACAACTTTTTGCCCAATTTATAAGAAACATGTTAAAAAAAAGTCTTTAAGTTTACCTTTTATTTTGAAGATTATGCAATAATGAATTTTTTTTTTACTTTCAAAATATTTAGTCTCATTTAAGAAAAGGCCATTTTATGCTGAAATAATTTTCCCTTTTCCCTATTTAAGGATTTTTAATCTTAATAAAAAACAGTTTACACAATGTTTTGATTTTATACTCTTAAAACATTCAGATGAAACAAAAAAAAAGCATTCTAACATGCAAAAAATAATTAAAATAATAGTGTACAATGTTTACAAAAATTATAAATTTTGAAAAAAAATTGCGATTTTAGATACTTAAAGGACTCAAAATTCTAATTTTTCTCTTAAAATGCTTCAAATTAACACTCCAAGAAAAATTTTACTAGAAAATTAAAGCAACATATTTTTCTCTTTATTTCCCCATTTTATAAGAATAACATAGCATTTGTTTAAGCTTTATATTTTATTTAATTGCAATTATTTAGATAATATTTCTCGGTCACCAATTTGTTTAAATACCCTTAACTTTTATTATTTCGTATGTTGCTTTAAAATAGCTAATATTATACAAAAACTTGCATCATTGAGCCCTGATTAGTAATTCTAATTATAATAAATGTTCTCGAATATGTACTATAAATTTGCATTATCTAATACAATATCATAGAATGATAAGATTGTAATGATTAATTTTTAATGAATTTTATAAATAATTAAAAAGCTTAAAGAATATCGTAATCTTTTTGGGCTACTTTTGAAAAGTAATCTCAATTATTTTTCAATAACATGGTTACTTTTCCTTTAATTATAGTCATATTCTAATTAAAACAGAATTTCATACTTGTTCTTATCTTTTTTGGATGAACATCAAGTTATTTAGAACATTTAGAATAGGAAGAACATTTAGAATATTTTAGAAATAAGAACATTTCTAATTTTCTTAGTTATATCTTTTTAAGGTGCTTAATATTAAAAAGAGAAAAAAAGAAAGTTTGGCGACATTTTATAGATTTATTTTCAAGGATTATTAAACCTTCGCAGGTATCAACCTAAGCATTTTTTCTCATAGATGAAATTTCAAATGCCGATTGATTATACTTTTTTATATTTCGTATTTAGAAGATCTTCACTTGTTATAAAACAATTTTAATACTAAATTATTGGACATAAATAACTTGTTGATTTATTATTTCTATGTTTTCAAAATTATACTTTTAGAATGCTTTACCTTATTATTGCATGCATGGCTTATCATAACAAACCACTGTATGAACATGAAATATTTTGCATATAATTAGATTATAAACTTTATTTCTTAATTGAACCTAATTTTTAACAACTTTTTCAACTACATATTTCTTATACGCTCTTTTATTCATTTTAAAATTCAAATTATAAAATGTATTACTTGAATTTAAGAGAGTTATAAGGTTAAATTTCACATTTCACGCTATTAAATGTATGCATTTGAAATAAAATTTTGTTTTCCAATTTTGCTAAATTAAAACAGATTATTTAACTGCAAAGAATAAATAAATTCTGTTCCAAATGTTGCACTAAAGCACTCACAAAATAGGGTGCTTATAATGAAATAATTACCCAGTATAGTCCCCCCTAAAGTCTGTTTCGGTCACAGATAAACCATCTCCATCTAACGGTTAAAACGTGAAGTATTTTTTATTGCTGATTTCCCATTTCGTGGTTCATAAAATGCGCATACCAAATTTCATAGAGATCCTTTTACCTGAGCAAACACTTTGTTGGTCTATGCAGAGTAACTTACTAAAAGCCCTGCACAAAGATGTTAAATTCAGCCATATAAAATTCCATATAATAAGACAAAAATATTACTATATTTTTCTTGTATTAACAATACAATAATTTATTATTTAATCAAGTTACGCGAGTTATCAGTGTCTTTAAGGTTTCTGATACAATAGTACATAATTTGCCAATGATACTGATTACGCTTTTATTGTAGAAATTTCATTGAATTTAGGACATGTTAGTATATAAATGGCTAAAATATCAACAACAAAAAAGTACTTTCGTTTTTAAACTACTGAAACAATTTTATTCATAGCAATATTCTGTTAACTACTAGATTTATTTGTTCATTAATATTAATTGAAGAATTAGTTAGATAAACATTAGCTTTCGTGCACAAGGCACGTTTTGTAAATATTATAATGATTTCGCTTTTTCATGATACAATTTGAAAAATATCTAATTTATTCCTTTCGATGGAATTTCTTTTTTTATATCTTATGCAACATTTTCTTATTCGTGCACCTGGATAAGAGAAAGAAGTTATATGATACTACTGTAATCTATGTTGAAACGTATATTTATTTTTAGAACAATTTTGTTTTGAAATAATAAAAAAAAAACTTGTTGATAATATTCGTTCCAATATTTAATTTAAATATTATTTTTTATTTAAAAAAATAGTAATATTTTTTTAGAATCTATCAGAATGTAGAAACTTTATTGAGTGTCTACATTTTGCGAACATTTTGCAGAAATAAAAAAAAAACGAATAAAACTTTAAGAAGACAGATTATTATAAAGCATTGAAAAATTTTATTCAATTTGAAACCTAAACTAAATTTATTTGAACGGAAATCTGAGAAAAATATCGCAGCCTTTTCTGATGCAGTCTGGATCTTTTAAACTACATTATTAAAAATTCCGGATATAATTACGCTATAAACTACAGACCCTTTGACTGCATCATCCGTAAAATGCATTTTACCGTAAATCCATTTTTATGTAATTTTTAGAGTGCATAAGATTTTTTGTTCCGTAACATGTTCCAGTTAAATTGGATTTTAAGGTAAAAAGTACCGGTACCTTGAGTGTCGGTACTTTTTACTGTAATTTGAACCGAAGTTTTTTACAGTGTATCCGTCAAGTTACATTTGTCCAGGAATTAATCTTGGTCAGAACTGACATATCCAGCAAGCTCTTCCGTTTTTGCTGTACATTACATTTCTGAAAAACGTGCTGATTTGATGAATAAAATTTCTTTATTCTTCTTCCTCGCGTAAGCACAGTGGAGCTTATTAATTATGTGCCTCCCCGCACGAAGACCCAATTTCTTTTTTTCATGATAAAATTTCATAAAATTCAAACTTTCTCAGGCAACAGTTTTTTTAATCAAAAATAGTATAGGCCTAAAGGATATTTGTAAAATGTTATTGTTATCCGTGATAAAACTTTATATATTTATTTCTATTAAAGTTTTGACGCAAAATAGCAGTGAAAACTTATTCTGATAAACTATCCGAAATTAAATAATGATTTTATAATGTTTTAAAAAGGTGCAGATTCGGGGGAAAGTTTTGTATCGAAATTTAAAAATGTTTTTAAATGAAATTTTAAAGGAAATTCGCAATAAAGTTTATATTCAAACGAAAAAAAAATAAAAGTGAAAATAAAATGTAGAAATCTAGAAAGCAAAGATTAATTTTTACTTTTAATTTTTTTTTATTTAAAAATGGAAATATGGAAAAATGGAAATGGAATTGATAAAACTTAAAATTTCTTTTGTAATTTATTTTCATCCTAAAAAATTAGGTTACGACTTCAGAGACATTTTCATATCATAATTTTTATCTTTGATGAAAAAAAATCTCACATATTTATTGCTAGGATTTTTTTGATTTTAAAAATTTAAGGACAAAATATTTTGATTAATGTTTATTTTTTCTTTCATTCTTTTTATTGAAATAACTTTTTATTGCAAATTTTCTTTAAAATATCTGGAAATTCAAACTTTAGAACATAGAAATATAGATTGTAAGAAGATATAAGATTTTACCATAGAAATATAAAGGATAATTAAAACTTTAACTTCATTTTTTTTTCAATTATCATCATCATTTTCATAATTTTTTTTCTTGCTGAATTGGTACATGACTCCGAAAATATTTATATGTTAGTGTTATATACTATAAAACCTCCATATATTTATTGCTAGGACTATTTTAATTTGAAATAGTATTTTGATTACTTTTTATTTTTACTTTAAATTGAAATATCAGTTTCATGGCAAATTTTTTTTACAATTCCGAAAAATTCCGAACATTATAAAATTTTAATAAAAATTGAGCCAAACAAAAATGGAAAAAAAGGAGCTACTTTAAGAAAAATGATTATTAAGGAACTTTATAAATTTTAAAATCTACCTGAATCCGAAACATAACTTATTTGGATTATTGCTTTCATTTTTTTATTTAAATATAGAAAGATGGAAAATCGATAAAACTTACTAGAATATTTCAATATGATTTTGAAAATATTATTATGTTATAATTGTTCCTTACGATAAAACCTTTATATATTTTTTTCTAGTCAACGTTTCTTGTCAAACCTTTATATATTTATTCTACAATTTTGAATTGAAATAGTAAGAAAAATTATTTTGATTAATATTTATTTTCAGTTCCAATATCTTTCAGCTTAACCGTCTCATTACAAACTTTTTTTTAGACTTTTCTGTAGCTTCGAACATTATTAAATTCTAAAGAAATCTTTTTGAAAAACTACTTCGAGAGATAGGGTTATTGAAGAACTTTATAAATTTTAAATTCAACCTGAATCCGAATCTAAAGTTATTTGGAAAGAAATCTAAGAAAAATATAACTTTCTCCAATCTGCCCTCTGTCTCTTCTCACGTAATCTGTTTCTTCTGAACTAACCTTCAAGTTACTCTTGTCCAGCAATTGATCTTGGTCTGAACTGACCATTTCTAGATAAACTCTTCTGCTTTAGCTGTCTTCCTTCCATTTCCTGAAAACGTGCTGATTTGGGAAAGAAAATTCTTTCTTTTTCTTACTCACGTATGTCCATTTCTTTCTTTTATTTCTCTTTATTATTATTTTTCTTTTATTGTCTTCGAGACCCATTCGTGCACAGAAAAAGTAACCTTTTGATGCTATTGATTATATAAAAGAGAACATAAACGACAGAGAAAATGTGTTTGAAAAGCTCTAGGCGTCTTGTTATAACCATCAGGACAACTATTGTTTCGCCCACATACACTTCTTGTTAATGATATATGTCTTTATGTGATGAAGTCATCAATGCAACCTACAGTTTCTTCGGTAATTATCCATTGTATAGGAAGAAATTTAACATTATATTCGCGTGGTAATGATTTCATTTAAGCATTAATACATAATTTACCCAGGCAGGAGTTCTTTTTTTTAAAAAAAAGAGCGTTTCTGAATTTATCTTTGATGTTTTAAACCCAAAACAGTTAGTATTCGTTAACATATCTAACCATGTTTTAGTTTAGATAATTACATTGGTCTTTTAATTATTGTTTAATTCAATTCGTCAAAAAGCTTACAGTTGAATTCCAAGCGTAACAGAAAGGAAATCAGACAAGTATTTTATTCCGAAAAATATATTTAATATTTTTGAAAACAAAAATTTTACTAGAATATGCTACTTTAGGATGCAATGTTTAATTAGTTGTCATAAAATTATAAAAGTGTCTCATAATTAAATTGCAAGTTAATTAAAAGTACTTGTAACAGAAGGGACAAATAAAATCTCACATTTTTGACATACACTGTAATTCATGCAAAATTCTGTGATTTGGACCATCCTAAACATTATCGTTAATTTTTTTTTTAAATTATCAAATTTCAATGTAAAATAAATTATTATAAGACTTTTAAAACTGCAAACACATTTTTCTTAAGTCCAAATAATGCATCGTAACAGAGAGGGCATGGGATGTAACAGAGGGGACATCTGACAAATTTGACGAAAAGTAAAAGGGAATTATCACTGTTAAAAGTGACTCTTCCGTTATGTAAAGTTGGAGTTGGCAGCACTGCCATAATCGAAACCCGTGCTACATCTTTGTAGTTAATATTTGAAGGTTTTTATTTTACCAGACCATTTACCAGATTTTATTTTACCAGAAGTGCATTGTTTGTTTCTTTCTCATTTTCAGTTATTTGGCAACAAAGTTAACCACCCAATTTTTTTACCAGAACTTTTTACACTTGCAAAACTATCTATTGTGACATCAAAATATCCCAATATTTTAAATGGTGATTGGTGTGCATTAAATATGTCGAGTCATAAAGTCCTTCAAATTCTCAAAACAAATCAACACCTCTGTGGATACTGATGGAGGAGTTCCCTCGTCTTTTCGATTAGATTCAAAATTACAAGTCAACAGAATTGAACATTGGTAGCCGTAAACTCAAATTTGAGTCGGCTGATCAACGACGGTCATAAAATAAAAAGTCTCATGAGTAGGACTGGGCGATATAAGAAATTTTATATCGTGATCCATCGTCAGTTTTGCATCGCGAAATAGCGATGTATCGCGATGTAGTATTTTAGAAATTCATTTACTTGTAAGGCGCTGAAAGTCGGATTTCTATCAAAACTTCATACTCAGATTGATTTAAATCAATTTAAGAATTTGATGTATATGTTTTGCTTAAGAAAGATATTAATGTTATATTTTCTAAAAATGATCACGCAAATAACGAAAGATTTCTTAGTTTAAAAATAAATGATAAAAAAATAAATAAAACTGAAATTTATCAATATATTTACCTAACAATATAGAAAGAAAATTTGAAAAATAAGTTTGTCAAAAATTTTTTGCATGCTTAAAACAAAGTGCTAAGTAAATTAAACAAAACAAAAAAACACTTTTAAAACAACACTATTTTTCATCATTATTATTTCACATAAATAATAAAGTTAAATTGAATAATTACCGAATTCTGAACGAAAATACATAGTAAGGTTTAATTTCTTAAAAATAAAAACAAAAGAATTATGAAATTCGATAATATATTCAACTGACAATATTGAAAAAATAAATAAAAAACACGATTATACTCTTTAAAGAAACGAAGTGCTAAAATCTTTTTGAATAAACAAAGTTGATTGACTAATGTCCAAATCCAAAAGAGGAAAAATAAGTTTTGTTATAATTTTATTTATAAAAATGAAAACAACTAAAGATTTATAAATTTAAAATCAGTAATAAAAACCCAATAAATTATTATTTTATCCAAAAAGTTTTTAATAAATTAAAATAAAGTAAAAAATAGCCTAACGAATTTAATTACTTTTTAATTTAATTCTTTATGGGCACCTTAAATTAGATTTCCGTTTGTAATAAATTTAATAATGTAAAATAATACTTAAGCATATAATATCAAAATTAATTTTCGCATTTAAAAATAAAAAATAAAGTTTTGTGTCAAAAAAAAATTTACCTAATTAAATAAGATATATTCTATATATATTCTTTTCAATAATAGATTACGTTCAGAACAAGGTAACGACGGCTATCGCAAAGTCAGTCCCACTGAAAATAATCTACAAGAAACGATATCAAGTCGCGACAAAGCAGAAAAAAAATATAAGACGTGCGGAAATGAACATGCGAGATCACGATATATGTTCTCAAAACTGATTCTGATTTTACTGCTCATCAATCAAGGCCATTTCAATATAACGATACGTACAATGTCTTCCCCAGCGCTAGTTGGCATCGGAACGTAAGAGATCCTTGCGTTTCTTGTATCGCTATATCGTATAGCGCTATATCGTATATCGCTATATCGTATATCGCTATATCGTATATCGCTATATCGTTCGTCTTCTTTATTCGACGGCTTAAATCAGATTTCTGATGCATCGCCTGGAACGAAAGTCGCTGTATCGGCCTGCCGATACAGCCGTTAAATCACGATATATCTAATATGTCACGATATATCGATTTATAGCCCAGTCCTACTCATGAGTGATTGTCACAAGTCGCTATATTTTGTACTTATATGTAATTATTAGGCAAACAACTGTGATTTTAAAAGTAAATTCACATTTTCGTGAATAGCACATACACATTTTATATGGTGTTTTACCTACGCATAAAATATGGATATGTCGTAGTACAGCAAACTTAGATTCGCTGATTTTTATGTTTGGATGAATCTGCTTTGATACTTGATATGCTTCCATTAAGGTGCAAATTTGGCTTTGTGAACTTTCCTGTCACTTTTCTCTGACAATCATGCACTCAGCTCTACCAGAAGTCTGGTAAGAAAATTTATCAGATGAGTAGAAATTTATTACAACTGTTTATTTGTTCATTGCAACTTATCATTTGTTTTAGTAGTAAGGTTACAAGAGTATGCGTAGAACAGTACAGCGTTTTCTTGGAGGTACAGGTCATACACGGTTGGTTTTTTTAATAGATTTTCCCAATGCCTGAGGAATATTATAAAGAAAATATCCTTCCTGAATTTCTACTGCTTGTATCAGTGCATTTCCACTTTTACTATGTATTTTTTTCCAATTTATCTATTTCTCTGCCAAGTTTTATTTCTTCAAAATACTTATGTTATCACAAATTTTCATTTTATCTTCTTTATCTTTCTTCTTACAAATGTCTTTGCTTTTTTTTAACATTCTAGTTCCATATTCTCTCATTTTTTTGCTGCTTTTTCCCCATATTGATTACTCTATTAAAATACTTTTCTAACACACTATCAAATAAAAACGGCACAACTTTCTATAAAAAATTTGCTCTACTAGTAGAGGAACTGGTTCAAACTAGTTTAATCAGGATACATTAGCACTTGTTTACTTTCCTAGAGTTCCTTTTTAATGGTCAACCTATCAATTTTGTGTAACTGAGGGGACATTTAGTTTTGTCTTCTCTGTTACATCCCCTCTGTTATATGAGAAACTTTAAAATTTTAATTTTTTTTACAAAAATATAACATAACATGACTGTATTAATAGTAGATAGTATATTGTAAAAATCAAATATTAAGTGAAAAAGTTTTTTTGTGTAAGGAATAAAATGAACTTGAAAGAATAATTGAAACAGAAGGGACAAATATATATTTGAGATAATTTTTGACTTAAAAATAAGAAAAAAAAATTCTTTGACGGTAATCACTGCATAATTAGACTCAGGAAACATTTATTTTTCAATATAAATCAAATTCTGCGCAAAATCGCAATATTTTTAATAGCTTATCCTTCTTTATCATAGATAGTTTTTTTGGTAGAATAAGTCAAAATTAAAAATGTTCCCTATTTATGATAAATTATACTATAATCATGAATAACTCTAAAAAATAACTTTTTAATTCATAAATTACAACAATTTTCCTTTGAAATGATACCAAGTACAAGGATATTGCTTAAACTTTAAAAATTCACTACTAGTTTCGGTTGACAAGGAATTCTACTACATATAAAATGAGTAGAAAATAAAATGGAACAATTTATATATTTTATTTGCATAATAAGGAGTTAATAATTTTATTTTGTTGATTTTATTAAGCTACAGTATTATATTCAATAAAAAGTAGGTAATTAACCTTGAAATTGTTAATTTGAATTTGTTACATTTTATCAAGCAAAATAAATTTTCTGTAAAATCATTAGGTATTTTGTTTGAAAGGAAATAAAATTATTTATTAAATAAAATTTTAACTGTACTTTCTATCCACCATACATAAACTGAGAAGTTCAAATCACTTGGTAAAAAAAAATAGCAATCCATATTAAATCTGCATTTCTTTAAATGTAAATTGTCGTTTTCTATTTATAGAGTTTAACGTTTAATTTGGAAATCAATATCCTTGAAGAGTTGTTTCGTTTTTCAGGGGTAAAATAAATTGTAAAGACGAAAAACTAGTGTCATAATCTTTTAAACAATGTAATAGAATAAATATAAATTCGAAAACACATTTTTTTATTAAAATGGTTTTTAAATGTCATCCATTTAAAAAAAGTATTATCCGATTAAAAATTTTAATAAGATACAATGAAACAATCTAACTTACATTCCGTAAAGAATGCAATGTAAATATACAATTGTACTACTGTCAAGGATTATCCGAGTTAGTATTGCCTAATTGAAAATTCAGCAACGAGAAATACGCTCTAAAAATTTCGTGAATGCTAACAATTGACTGAAAACGACTGACAGTGCAATTTCAGTATTTGCATAAGCATTTAAATGATTTTTTATTAGCATATTTAGTATTATAAGCTCAATTTTGCGTTCAACACAAAATTTTTAGTGTCATGTAAATGCCAAGTCCGCTCTAATTTTTCGTGATCAATCCTAATCATAGCTAAGTGAATGGTATAAAAAAAGTATCCCAACAGAAGTTTCAATCTCGTAGATTTTACTGGAGTACTTACGTTATACTTCTAAAATACGGCTGTTATTAAAGACCTAGATTCCTATCTATGGCTGCATTAGGTGCTATTTGATTAAAAAGAACATTAAATGAACATTTCATTGATTCAAAACTGGGTTCAGTTTATATCAATATATTTATCACCATGTAAAATGTTACTATCCAAGTATGAATTTCGGCATTTCATAGAATGTCTATAGGAAAACCTTCAGGCATCCTATACAATGACAGGGCAAATCATTTGATAATTCTCCTCTAACATACTTTACCACGAGAGCATTTGTCATTATACATAATGACAAAGCATTTGATACAGCGACTGTGCGAAGCATAAAATAGTGTTCATATTTTTTGTGTTAGTCCAATAACTTGGTATTCCACAGAATATCGTCATCTTATGCTTGATATAATGTTATACACAAAATTTTTGTAAATGTCTTATAGAAAAAGAGCCTTTTGTAAAAGTCAGTATCGATGCATTTATACACTGAGAAAAAAGTATGATCAAAACTACCAGAATATGGTTAAATATACCATGTTTCTGGCTCGATAGGAACTCCAAAGAGCTTGTAATTTTACCTATGATCTTAGGTGAAATTAACAGTAAAATGAGATTTTAAAACATGTAATTAAAATAGAATAATGAAGTAGAATTTGGAACTTTTATCATGATACCTTATAGCATGGTATAAAAACTATTTATTCGATTACGATTACTTTTCAGCTACGTACTTTTTATGAAATGAGTAATAATAAGAGCTATATTTTTGAAAACCAGAATTTCCAGTAAACTGTTTCCATATAAACAGAAAGAATACCAAATGAATGGTTCAAATATTGTATGTTTTTATTGCCTTGTTTTGTTTTACTGGAATAGTTATTACCATACAGTACGATAATTTTACAAGATTTTTTCCAACATGTACTGATGATAGATATACATTTTATAATACATATTCTATTGCATATTGATTGCTTATTTTAAAATTGATTGATAATTTTTTCCCTTTTTTATATCGATATTATTACACATTTCACATATTATTACATCATTCATATTATCACATGTCATATTATTACACATTTCACACATTTCACATTTCACATATATTTGCTATAATATTACACAAGAATTTTCCATTTGTAATATAATGGGAAGAAGAAGCTGAAAGATTTTATTTTAAATAGAGTATGGTTAAATAAACCAAATATTTTCCTATTACGAAAAATAAAAATAAATGAGTTTTAAAAAATAATATTTTTATCAATCCTAAACTATTAAAAAGTACATGTTTATTTTTCGTCTGTAGCGGACATGATGTCAAAAGCTTTCACTGCATTACATACTGTGTACTGTTTTATTTTTCACATCGCATTTCGGCATTGCTCAAGAATTGGTGTATCCACTGTGACGAGAATAAGTAAACGAAAGAGCTAATAAAATTGAAGTCCTCCTCTCAAAAAGCAATATCAACTCAATTTTCTTTAGGTACCAAATTTCAATACAAGTATGGAGATGAGATGTCTCTCAGAATTTTATTTGTCCTTTTTTCCAAACTTTTTCCAAATGGAATTGTGATGATGCTCAACGTGGAACAACGTATTGCTCATGAATAAGAGTTTGATAGGAATAATGCTTTTAAAGTTTCTTTGAAATTGTTTTCCAAGCATTTTATGGAATACTGATAAGACTCGACAGAAAATCAGATTACTGCGAAATGTCTCCTTAAATGAATTCTTATGGAATAAAAGCTGAAAGACATGGAATAAAATAATTTAAAATAACATTTACAGAATGTTTCTATTTGTATTTTTATTTTAATTATAATGATTTTTGAGAATTAATATTATTGCTGCACCATGTTATGCAAAAAAATGGGACTATGTAAAGAGAAAAAATATATTTCTTTACTGCAAATATACATATCTGGATCAATTTCAAATAAAGCCATAACTTATATCTAACAATTTCAGTAATGTTTTTGATAAGATGTTAGGAAATATATAGTATTTATATTAAACAATTTTGGAAAGTTTTACCCTTAATTAAGACAAAGGACTTAAAACTTTTTCCTTACGATAAAATCAAAATAACACCAAGGAATAATATTTTTTCTGTTGCATTAGATTTTTTAACGGATCTTGGATATTTTCCCTTTGCTAATTTCAGAATTACAGTTGATTTCTCGATGCAGCAAATGTTTTTTTCTTATTTATTTATCTTTACATCTAGTAATTTACTGATATTTTTAGTTTATTTTTCAAAAAAAATATTATATTGTACTAGTTTAAAATCGTTATATATAAAAATGGGACGAATAAATGCTGCGGCAAGTTTCTAGGAGAGTTAGGGCATATAATTCCCTTTTCTGAAATTTTTGCCTGTACTTCTGTACAGGTCATAATATAGAATCGCCCATAGCCATGTAGGATGATATTTCCAGACATGGGTTCTTAAGCAGTTTCATTCCTGAAGATGCGCTGCCCTAATTTCCCCAGCAGTAATTGTATTGTTTATTTTTTTTAAACTATGCCCTTGTTCTTTTCCATTTTTTCAACATTTATCGTAAATCGCGGTTTGTCTGTTTTTTTGCATTCATTTTTATTTAACTTTGTAAAAAAGAACGTGCCCTTCTAAAAAGAGCTCACAACACAGAAATTAGGTCAAATATAAACACTAATCAATGCCCGATTTAGGAAATTGAAACAAAATTGGTCACATGTTATCAACAGTGAAAAGTAACTACTGAACAGCGAAAAAGAGAATTTTATGATTGGCTAATTTTGGCCATGCTTAGTTATGTGATATCTAAGAAGCATCATTGCAAGAAGCATTTATTCCCTAGGAAACTAGTTTCCTAAAGTCTGTTCATGGCACCGTTTTTGTTTGGTAAGGAATCTCAAATTCCAGTTTTAATATTCCTTAAAGAAAGTCATTTTCGATTCCCTGCATCTCGTAGTGGGGTACCTGATCTTGTTCCCTAACTCCCCAAGAAGTTAGTCTCCACATTTACGTAACCCCCCTGTAATATATAACGTATTTTAACTTGTACATTTCGACAAAAAATAAACTGAAAATGTCATTTTAAAGTATCTGCAGCTTTAGAAGTAAAATTAATTTCAGATTTGAAATCCCCTGTCTCGAATTAGCTTAGATCAATTATTTGTATAAGTGCAACAAAATATTTATTGTCCTGTGCAATTTATTAAAATTAAAATATCAGTTTTCCTGACCATTTTCTTCAGTTTAACTTTGAATATTGGGTAAATATGAATGTAAACCACTAACTACAGACAGTTTTATGGCAGCTGAGCATAGACAGATTATTTGCATATTTACTTGTAGAGTAGGAACCTTAGATTAAATGAATGGAAACACCATACAACTAGTCTAGCGTTACGAATCTCAAATGAAAAGCATAATCTATAATCACATATATTTACGTGTATTAAATCAAAGAATATCGTTTTGCAATAGCCATAGGACAAACCTCCAGACACAAATGAGTAATTGTCTTTTCTGCACAATTTGACAACAACTTTTAACTGGAAATATTCTAATGGGCATTAATGGTTTAATGTCAACTTATTTGATGCAAAATTCAATTTTTAATGCACACGGGGCTGGAAAAGGAGGCTTAAAAAAAACGTTTACAGAAAAAATATTTATGAGTTTGCAGACTCTGTTTTGAAGTTGAGTTGAACACGACTTAAATATTTGCACTTCCAAAATGTTCTAAAAAAGGAAATGTTTAAATATTTTTCGAAATACTTCTTTTGGAAACTAGAAGAAAATAACTAAAAAAAAATAAAAATTTAAATTAAGAGAAATTGTTTTGCAAAAAAACGCTTTGTATACTTTGATCGTATGAGACAAAACCAGTTAATTGAGCGTAAAGAAAAAGCAACAGAGAGGATATTTTATAAGTTTTAAATGTTTGGAGAATAAAAACTGTTTGAAATGAGAAGAATAGTTCACAAAAGTACAAATTAGGATAAGGCAATCCCTTTGAAACATTCATAGAGATTTGAAATTAGAAAATATCTTTCAATGTAGAATAATCTAATAAATAATTGCCTAGATTTAATTATTATTCACATTAACCATTGCATATTTAATAATAAAACTTTACTTTGAAATCAAATTTTCAATTGAATGCTTTGCACTATTTGAATAATATACTCCTCTATTCACAAAAGGCTTATTACATATGCGGGATATCACTCCTCAAAATTAATCAATCATTGTTTCAAACCGCTGAGTAGATAGCAGAGATAAATTATATAGATTTCTCTTGAAATGATTTATGGCTTATATATGAAAGTTAGTTTATTAAACTAAATTGTTTTAGGCATAGAGAGACAGTTAATTTAATGTCTAAAAAATTGCAAATTATATTCAGATTATTAAATTTATTGATCTTTAGAAAACTCTAAGGTTCCTTTACTTTATCCTCATAATATTTATTTATTTTTACTTCATTTAAATACTATAATAAATGTTTTAAGTTAGAAAAAAAATCGTTTAATTGTACATGTATTTTTATAATGATTTTTAGACAAGCTTAGTTATTTATTTTTTTAAAAAAGTGCTGTATTTCTTGATGTCTACTTCTTTTTAAAACTGTAATTGTTTTTAAATATAAACTGAGACTTATTCAGAAGGAATTTAAAGTAAATGAATGTTGTTTTTGGGATGCAATCAAAACAAAGAATGATAATCACATTAACTGCATTTTCTACAATGATATATTTTTAGTCTACAGCACGTAGTTATTATTATTTTGTCATTCTTACATAAAAACTAATTCGATAGTGTATTAAGTCTCATTAACTCATTAAACTAAAGCTCAATTTTTCTACATTTTGTATATCAAAATAAACGCCATGATTCCATTGAAAAAGCTAATTTAAAATTCTCTCATAAAAGAGTTTTGATTCAGTTAGAAAAAATTAATAAGTTCAAAAAATAAATTTAGGTACCTCATGATCAAGTTAGCATGCCTTATATACCAGTGAATAGATTTTTATTAATCGTAGTGGTAGTTACGCCGCAATACTCCCCCACCAGAATTTTATCAGGGATAGAATTCGATGAACGGATACCACTAGTTGCTGTACTTGTGAAAGACCGGGAGAGCTGGAGTTAAGATCACCGGGTTTTTGAGTTCTGAATTGTGAGAGGTGTATTAACTTCACAGTCGTAGTCGCTCCTGTGTTGCCTTTAGTAGTCGAGTGTATGCAGGCTGACGTTGTGTATGATCGAGACGAGACTGAGCAGCAGCAGCGTGAGGAGGTGAATAATGATGCAATCACAAGTAGCAAGTAAACTGTTCAATGTGAATCATCCATCAAAGTAGGCGTAACCAGATCGAAGTGGGCGTTACTGTCAAGATTGGCGTGATCATATCACGTCCGTTAGTTACCAATGTGGGGGGAGGAGTTATCGACAATGACAACCTTCATCTATCAAGAGATACCTCATGATTGAATCAAGTTAGCATGCCTTATATACCAGGGAATTGATGTTTAATAATCGTAGTGGTAGTTGCGCCAATTAAACTTAGTAATAACGCAAAATGTCAAAACCATTTCAAAATCAAAAATTGCGTTAACGAGATCTCATATTTCTTATTACTCAATACAAATAAATTATTTATTTCTTAAACTATTTTTGTGGCATTTTTGGAGTTAAATTTAATAATAATGTGATGAACTGTTACACACATAGTTTCAGTTTATTATTGTGTATTAAAATAAAACTTGTACAAACAAGTACCTCAAGTGCCTTATTGAAGAACACAGGAATAGAAAGTTGTCTTCTTGAAGAAATATTTAAACTAGAACCTATTGATTTAGACTCCCAACGATTGGAGAATTTAAAGGAAAATCTGCTTTGAGAAATCAATAAGTTTCCTGTTTCTGTGTTTGTTCAATTCAAATATCGAAATGTTTCATTCATGGATTTCACTCGAGAATTTCTTGAAATTTTCAGAATCCTATTCAAATGTTAATTTCACTTTCATGAACTGAAAGAAAAGTCTTTATTTTCTTCTAGAAAATATTGTGGTTTTTCCCCAAAATGAAATTAAAAAAAAGCGCACCTGTACTGTTTCATGAAATTGAAATATTTGATATTAAAATAATCTTATTTTGAATTTTACCAGAAGTGTGTTTTATGGAATTTCATATAATTTAATCAGAAAAGGGAAAAAAAGTTTCCGTGCGTGGTGTTCTTTTTATCTTTTTGGAATTTTGAATAAAGAATAAAATGCATTTTTGTCTATAGTGATATAGTTTTAGAATCATTAACAACTGTTGTGTTTCAAATAAATATTAAATGTTTCGTTTAGTATTTGGTGTTAAACAACTATTAATTAAAATCTATAATAATTACTACATCATTTAAATGTATATTCTTCTCAAATAGTTGTGAAATATGTCATTTTTCATGGATCGTGAAACATTACACCGTTAAAAAATTTATGATCAAATTACAGTATTGGAGAACTGGCACTCAGGGTGCCGGTACTTTTCGGAACAAAATTTAATGGAGAAAATTTTTGATATTGCGTACTTTTTGCATTAATATAAACTGTAAAATCACTAAATAACTGTAATCCAAAAAACTTTACTATATAAAAATAATTGTATAAGTAGATTTTGTGGTAAAATTGATTTTACGGGCATTGCTCTCAAGGTGCCAGTAGTATTTACAGTAATTTTATCAGGAATTGTTTTTACAATATAAAAAAAATTTAATTATCTTAAGCTCAATTTTAATAAATGTGTAAGAAAATATTACCTTTAAATATTTTTTGTTAGCTTTTATTATCACGATTTTTCAATTTTACAATTATTCGTTACATTAATATAGATAAAATAAATGAAAACAAATACATGCCTTTAACACTATAAATATTTTTATAATTAACCAAAAAGACATGATATACTCATAATAAAATACATTTGATGTGGTCAGGGAAGGAACTTTAGTCATGTTTTCTTCATTATTTATTTTTTATTGAAAGTGACCAATGTTTTAATGCTTAAACTACGGTAGTAAGTTATTTCATGTAAAGATAAATAAAAAAAAATAGTCTGTAATCGGTAATTATTGCTCTCTGTATTCAAAAATTTCATCTACTACTGATTAAAATAAAAAAAAATTAAAAAAAACTATTTGCAAGGTATTTTCTTCCATATTTTTATTAATTTTTAAATACGAAAGGAGTTTTCTCATATTCTATTCCACAAACTTGAAGAAAATTTACAAATGCTAGCAAAAATTACAAATTAATAATTTAATAGAATGAATTTTTTGTTGTTGTTGTATGCCTGTTTAGGTAGTGGGGGTGCGACTGTTCCTGTTTTTCAGTGGCGCCATCTATGGCCAGGAATTCGATTTCTGCCACGCCATTCACACAACCACAACCCGTTTATAGGGCGGGTCACATTCACACACAAAGGAGAAAGGACATAGAACACACACAGAGAGAAAGAAACATCCATGCCTTGCCCGGGATTCGAACC
>NC_092210.1:29714540-29816492 GCF_043381705.1 Parasteatoda tepidariorum
CCATTTTTTATAAAGAATTTTTTCTTAAAAAGAATGTTTATTTCAAAACATTTGAGTTTAAACAAAAGGAAACCATATACATTTTTAAACATTGAAATGGATGAAATTTTAAAAATAATAATTATTACATATTCATTAACATTTATAATATTGTTAAATTTGAACATAACATCCTTGAATGAACATGACAGAACTTGCTCTTCAGTTTCTGTCAAAATCACCTGATGTCCTATAAAATATATTTTTATCAGTTAAATCGTTTGATTAATTCATTAGAAAAATCTTTGTAGAAGAAAAATTATAGTTTACCAGCACGTTTCACGTGTTTCTTGCGAATTTTATTAGAGATAGTATTTCTGTGGATTTTGTACTGTTGCAGCTTTTTCAAAGTGTAATAACGGTAGTTTCTCGTTCCAGGTATTTTTTAATAACGTCTGACCATTTTTCTGTCGAGAAAAAAAAACGAATGAAACTTTGCACAAAGTAGCCCCAAGGTGCATTTTTTTTCATTTTCCGTTTATTTGTTATTAATTTTCAAATTTTTTAAACGCTAACATGATATAATTGTTTATTAATATATAAATAAAAATTTTTGCACTTACGACAACTTTTTTATCAACGTCTTTGCATTTTACAGCTAAAGTTTCCACGCACACTTTTCGACATCCGACGTCCTCGGAAAGTTGTTGACATTGGATGAATGAAACACATTCTGAGATTGTTTTAAAATCCGAAGAAATTTTTGTAGTAATAGAAGAGACTTCTATCTTCAAATTCCACGCATTTTTAACGTGAAATAAACATAATACTGAATAGCAGCACTTAAAAAATGCCCAATTCGAATTTGCACAAATTAGCCCCGAATGACGGTTCGTGAAACATTGCACCGTAAAAATTTCGTATCAAATTACAGTATTGAGAACTGGCACTCAGAGTTCCGGTACTTTTCGAAACGAAACTTAATGGAGAAAAATATTAGATATTCCGTACTTTTTGCATTAATATTAACTGTAAAATCACTAAATCGCTGTAATCCAAAAAACTTCACAACATAAAAATAATTGTATAAATAGTTTATGTGGTAAAATTGATTTTACTGACATTGCTATCAAGGTGCCAGTAATATTTAAAGTAATTTTATCAGGAATTTCTTTTACAATATATAAAAATTTTAATCATCTTAAGCTCAATTTTAATAAATGTTTAAGAAAGTATTACCTTTATTTAATTTTTGTTAGTTTTTATTATCGCGATTTTTCAATTTCACAATTATTCATTACATTAATATAGATAAAATAAATCAAAACAAATACATGCCTTTAACACAATAAATATTGTTATAATTAACCAAAAAGACATGATATACTCATAATAAGTTGTATTTGATGTGGTCCGGGAATAAACTTTAGTTATGTTTTCTTCATTATTTATTTTTTATTAAAAGAGACTAATGTTTAATGCTTAAACTATGATAGTAAGTTATTTCATGTGAAGTTAAATAAAAAAAAAATAGTCTGGAATCGGTAATTATTGCTCTCTGTATTGCAAAATTTCTTAAAAAAAATTTCATCTACTACTGATTAAAATAAAAAAAAAAATTAAAAAAAACTATTTGCAAGGTATTTTCTTCCATATTCTTATTAATTTTTAAATACAAAAGGAGTTTTGTCATATTCTATTCCACAAACTTGAAGAAAATTTACAAATGCTAGTAAAAATTACAAATTAATAATTTAATAGAATGAATTTTTGTTGTTGTTTTTTTGTTGTATGCCTGTTTAGGTAGTGGGGGTGCGACTGTTCCTGTTTCTCAGTGGCGCCTTCTATGGCCAGGAATTCGACCTTTGGTACACCATTCACACTGCCACAATCGGTTTATAGGGCGGGTCACATTCACACACAAAGGAGAAAGAACACACAGAGAGAGAGAGAGAAAGAAACATCCATGCCTTGCCCGGGATTCGAACCCACGACCTTTCCGATGCAAGGACAGTTCCCTGCCTCCTACACAGGACGGTCGGCGATGGAATGAATGAATGAATCATTTGAAGATACAAATAAATGAAAGAAAAAATACAGTAGTCTATGCTTAAATGATTAAATAAATGGATAAATAATAAAATAAGTGGCTTTAAATGAGAGAATTAGTAAATGAATAACTAAATAAAGCAGTGTATATTTAATATGGAGCAAATATTACTATTAAAGAGTAATTATTTGAATGAATGTATAAACACTGTTCATAACAATCATAAAAAAATAAATTAAACGAGTCTCTGCTATTACACGCTTAAAACTCATGAAAAAGAAGAAAAGAAAGAAGACAGATACTTAAGGTGCTTTATTCACGTCGCTCTAGAGTTGCACAATGAGCTATTTGGAGTCGAACACGTGAGGAGGATGATCTGCAGACATGCCATCGATATTTTGATCGTCTGTAGAGGGGATGGCTCCCCTACTATGGCAGCCCGACGACCTGTGCATGAAGTCGAACAAGATATTAGAACATGATATCTTGTTCGACTTCATATTCGAACAGTTTAACCGGGACTGATACCGCTCTCCCTCGGATCATATGCAAGCTGCTCAAAGTGGTCACCCGCCAGCTTATTGGCAACAGCTAGTGATGCTTAACTTCGGTGTACTACTGGGAAACGTGTATTCACGATCAAAATAGAAGCAAATACTAACGTATTAAGAAAAATAGAATTTTTGACTCGTTTTGAACAAAGAAGTTAAAAATTGCATTTTAAAAGTTATTGCATATATAGAAAATATTTTTTTGATACCCAAAAAACTGTTGTTTATTATTTTTTTCAACGAGATAACTTATTTACTTTCTTTAAACAATAAGTTACCGTACTTTATTGAAAACTATCATTAAATTTTTTAAAAAAACTAGGTGTATATTGTAATAAGAAAACAAAAAAAAACAGGCTAACCATTTTTTGACGATACGCAGTAAAGAAAATAAGCAAATATGAACTGCAACATTTCTCTGCAAAGATAAAGAAACCACATCGTTTGAAATTAAGTCGCGAATTATAAATTTTGGACAACTTGACAGCGCATCTTCGTAGCTTTGATAATTGGCCATAACATGTTTAGCTATGTCATCAAGAATTGTTTTTAAATCTCTATTTCACGAGAAAAGTTGATGACTTATATCCTTAAGACAAATTCAGACTAATATTTTTTTATTTTTTCCAGTTGGTATAGTAAAGAGCACTATCTCTCACCCTGAATCTATGTATATGTTACGGTCAATGGGAATCATTAGTTATTATTAATACTAACCGGTCAATAATAATAATAACCAAATAAGCCGGTTAAAGTTAACAATTCAAGCAAATTTATCACGTTAACTGATTATTATTAATTATAACCTAAGAAGTTTGGTCAACGTCATTCTTTCGTGTTTTTATTGGGGATATTTCTGAATCATGATCCGCCACGCCAACTATAATCGCTAAGTGCCAAATTTTTTTAAANTCACCCTGAATCTATGTATATGTTACGGTCAATGGGAATCATTAGTTATTATTAATACTAACCGGTCAATAATAATAATAACCAAATAAGCCGGTTAAAGTTAACAATTCAAGCAAATTTATCACGTTAACTGATTATTATTAATTATAACCTAAGAAGTTTGGTCAACGTTATTCTTTCGAGTTTTTATTGGGGATATTTTTGAATCATGATCCGCCACGCCAGCTATAATCGCCAAGTGCCAAATTTGTTTTAAACTTAAAGCATTAAAAAAAACTTATAAACGTTTGCCTGGGAGTAGCAACAAGTTATACCCTTCGAGTTGGCCCCTTTCTGTGATTTTTCTTGTTTTTTTTTTGTTCCTCGCCGGCCGCTGTAATACTATAAGAGTTCAGAAACTTCAATAAAAAGTTATTGCTCTTCTTATTATTAACACAGGGGAACCACTTTTCGTTGCATTTATACAAATACTTTATCCTGCCTATATCCGGTGAGGGAACTTCAAAATTGAAATTAGTTTTGCTCCTAAAGCTACAGATTTTATTTTGAATAATATTTTTTTTTGTCTAAATGTACAACTTTGAAAGCATCATATATAGCAGAGAGTTGCATAAATGTTGAGACAAACTTCTAATTGAGTTAAACATATCATTAGGGTAAAAACTGACAAGAAACCTATGCCGGTAAATGCCGTCATAAGGCACTAGGGGCGCTTCCGCCATAATGTCTTGTTCAGAAGCACGATGAAATAGTTCATAATTAGTACATAGTTCAAATAAGCCTATAATTATTCCTAGGGTGCATTAGTACCCGTTAATATAATACGTGGTTCAATTTGAAGATTATGGATCAAAATTAAGGTGAAGTACAGGGCCATGTCTTAATACAGAATATTGACATCGAATTTTCTCATAATTAGTGTATAGTAGGTATAATAGTTCAAATAGAGTAGCGCCCATAGTGGAGTATAATATTTCAGGGCATGCGTTCCTAATGCAGTTTTATTCCTAATTATATGCCTTGACTCCCCTAATTTGTCGTATCATTTATTCCATCCCTGTTATTTATGATGTTTTAAAACACGTATATTTCGACAAAAAATAGACTAGAAGTGTTATTTAAAACAAAATGTTGCTTTGAGAGAGAAATTGATTACAGATAAGAAATCAGCGATATGAAGGAATCTAAGATCTGTTTAAAAAAAAGTTCATGCAACGGGAAACAAAAACAAAACATTTTTTTTCTTCCTTTTTCTAAAAAATGGCAACAGAAAACAAAACAATAAAGACACCAATTCAATATTTATTACATCGATGTCTTACATTTGCTACTGCTTCTTATTAAAAATAATAAAAATTATTTATGTGGTCAAAAAGACTACATTTGAATATTTATTCCGTATTTCATAACTTTCTTAATGTAATAAAGTATATAGCTTTTATGTGGTGATTCTACTTACGAGAATTACTTGCGACAAAATCTATACTCCATTCAATGCTTTTCACTCTTAAATAAGTATAAAAGTATATTTCTTGAAAAGAATTTTAGCCTTTTTATTAGGAAATTTAATGGAAAACGCAGATGATTATATACGTTAAAACTGAAATATATTAACAGGGATGATTGTACGAGAAAGGACGGAAATTGGTAGCGAAATTCTTTAGAGAAATTGAAAATTCAAATCACGCCCAGAATCTCTTTCAGTCTCCCCCAACTTGATAAAATTTCCCTAAGCTCCTTTGCACTCTATAATGCACCTCCACGTACACGATGCATCACATTCGTAATTATATCGACCCAGTATCTATTGTCTGTTGCAAAAGTTCTTTTTCACAGAATTAAGAGTTTTGGGATTTTTTCTACAATGGCTAGTAATTTAAAATGCTTTCAAAATTGAACTCTTTGTTCTCTTTTATTTGAGAGAGTTACTTTTTGAACTTTTCTCTCTTTATGCATTTTGCATATAATAGCAGTTATATCAAAATAAAACTAGTTTTTTATTCTCATTTATGAAAATAATTCAGTTAGCTAAAAGAAATACGATGCGGAAAATGCAAGAAAAAAAAAACTTTTATGAAGGACAGGAATAAATCAGAAAATTCGTTTTGTTTTATTTTACCATACGAATAAGCTAAATTTCAATAGACAAACTATACGATGTAGCTAGTATTCCTTAATTATATACAAGGTCCGGCTATTAATTTCCAGGACTGACGTAACTGTAGGAGAACGAAAAGCCGGAAGATGGTGCTAATGATTGCATATTGAAGAGTGTTTTCTTGCGCATGTGCAGTGCAATCGGCACCAAACTGAAGTAAGTGGTTCTCGTAGAAAGGCGCATTAAAACATAGCTCTTAAATTCTTGTTGTCGAAGTGAAAATGGAGCAAGAATAAACATTAAATGTTGCTTCAAATTGGGCAAGACAGCTGCGGAAACCAANAGGAGTCAGGAAGCTAAAATTTCCTCTTGGTGTCTGTGAAGCAAACCGTACACACGTCATCAAATATACAAATGGAGCTAGAGGCGGAGCTAAGTGATAACGCGACTTGATTGGATTTCGCTAATCGGACATGGATCGCTTTATAGAGCAAAAGAAAAAATTACACTATGATGAAAAATTGGAACAATTTGACCCAAAATCGGAACCATTCCGATAAAATCTGTACACTTGGCAGCTATGAAATATAATTCAAAAATATTTCAAACATAACATTTCTCAAAAATTATTAAACCCAAAGTTAAAAACAGGCAAGTAGCTGAGGAAAGCTAATTTCCTTCCATAATTAAAACTTTTGCTTTAGGAAAAGATCAGAAATAATGAAAAAGCTGGTAACACGAATCTAATAGAAAATTTTAGATTCCAATAGAAAACGTTTTTTTGGCATTAATATACGAAAAAAAAAAAACAATCAAAAAATTTCAATTATTTATAAAACTACACAATAACAAACAATTTACATACCTCTATTTGACCTTTTAGTGGGGGGTTCAAATTCCTCTTCAAAGGAATCTTCATATTTTCGTTTCGTACCTGATAATAAATAATAATTTTTTACTTCACTTATTTATATATATATATATATATCAT
The DNA here is from genome assembly GCF_043381705.1 of Parasteatoda tepidariorum. Lineage (NCBI taxonomy): Eukaryota > Metazoa > Arthropoda > Arachnida > Araneae > Theridiidae > Parasteatoda > Parasteatoda tepidariorum. The sequence continues at coordinate 29,721,122 of NC_092210.1, forward strand.
TAGAACATTCTACGACGAACCGTTCAAGCGGGATGAGTGAAGGACGAAATGGAATTTTCTGATAGGTTAAACGTTAACCATTGTTTTAAATTTTACTATAAATTATTCAAATATTTTTTGAAGATAACATCAGTAATATTTTCTAGCTTATAGCTCTATTTGCACAGAAAAGTTATTACATATAGTTTAACATTTAATTATCCTTTATACTCTATGTCAGATAGATTAAATGAGCAGCATTAACGTGGTTTCATTCATGGATTACGTTACCAAATTAATAATTTTAAAGTTATCTGATATCACATGTTTATTTTGCTTATAATATTTCTTTCAAACTGTGTTTCCATAAAGACTGTTAACCAAACGACTACACACTGACTACACACCAAACGACTACAATTTTTGATTACGATAACAAATCGTAATACTACTTCATTTCGAATATATTATTCACTTATTGAGAAACAGGCTCTAAATGCATACATGTTCGCGTTTCTTAAAATTTTACTCCTTTTCTCACACATTTTAATTCCATATTTACCAATTACTTCTGTATGGATTTACTTGCAACTGGAAGGTGAAACCAATGGAAACCTAAATAGCTATTAGAAAGAAAATTCGCACATTTAAAAGAGTCTAAGACTACAACAGGAAGAGAAATTGCTAAAAAGAGAATAAAAGTTTTCTCAATATTTTTGCCTGCTTAAATTGCAATTTAAAGGAAAAAGAAAAAGAAAATAAATAAACATGTCTCAGTTAAATGCTAAATCGTAAAGAGTTAAAAATAGAGAAAGATTATGCACGCATTTAGTATTGAAATAATAGTTTTGTAGCTTAGTCTTTTCTGTGGTATTTCTGAAAAAAATCTTTTTTATTGTATGATTTACTACACTAATTAGCATTTATTCGTAATGTATCATTTGTTTATTTTACCATTAAAAAGAAAAAATAAAGTTCACTAAATAAAAAAATAAGAGCATCAATAACATAATTCCAATAACTTAGTATCTCTTCCAGAAATTGTGCATAAGTCATGTGGCATTTTACATTTAAATGCAAAGCAATTTTATCTTTAATATATTTTCAGATACCAAAGTGCAAAAAAAAACTGAAATAGTTTTCACCATTTGATAAAGATAAAGGAAATCTATAAAGGGGATGAAAAAAAAGCACTGAAAGTTGCGGGTTAACAGAATCATATAAAAAGGGATAACAACAAATTTTATCTCTAGTCATGAAATGTTACTTTCGCAAAATAAAATTTTATTTAAAATAGGAGAAATAGGAAGCATTCGAAAAGAAAGAAAAAATGAAGCAACAAACGTTATTGGACAACGTACCGGATGTAATATTGATTCCTTTTAAAAAGCGCAACGTCAGGATTTTTTATGCCAAGTATTTAAATAAGGAAGAAAAAATATTTCAATAAAGTATCCAAGAAAATTCATTCTGAAATTATTTTTATGTCTGCTCCCTCCCCCCTCTCTCTCTTTTTATGGCATTAACCAATGCATCGTTTACATAAAATTCACCCAGCATGGAAAAAATGTATAGAAATTAAACGAAAAAATAGTTTTAAAGATCTGAAAGATTTGTTGGAAGGACTTTTTTCACGTATCAGGGATTAAAAAATTATGTTCTGGATATTACTAAATGCCTTAAATACCCACTTGCAGTAAATAATAAGAAAAGTATTTCGGACTAAAAATCTAAAATTAAGGATGTTCTTAGGCGTTTTGAGTCAAAATGCTGTCAACTCCTAGTTCTAATATTAATTAAGTTAATCGACAAATTTATATAAAAGTTCGTAAATATTGAAATATTCAAGCCATGTGGACTATTAGTTTCAATCTTACATTGTTGTTTACATAAAATTTCAAAACTATTAAAAATGAATTTAAAATTTTTTTCATGGATCTGTAAGATATGTTATAATGTACGTTTTAACATTTGCGAGTTAAAAAAATATGTTTTTTTCCATATTATTCATGTCTCAATTAACTGCTTACATTAAAAACCAGGAAAAATAGCTTGGGCTATCTATTTTTGGTATCAAATAAACACCCTGAGTCGAAATGCGTTTCATCAATTTAGAAAATATAAATCTTTTTAGGAAGCATACTATTAGGTAAAGTTCGTGCAGAGTGAAATATTCGACTAATGTGGAATATTAGATTCATTCCATCATAGTTTTTTTTACATAAAATTTACCAAACGTAGAAAATTATGTATAATTTTGTTTTAAAAATTAATAGATTGTTAAGATAAGTTCTAGTGTTCTACGTTTGACGTACGTGCGAATATACATATCGTACGTGCGAATATATAGCATATAAAAACCTGCTCAAATAAATCTTACTTCAGTGATATTCCTAAAATCTGAAATAAAACTTAAATTGGGGAATTTTTCTCGGTTAGAGAACGCTTTTCTAATCTTGTTTTGAAAAGACAGATTCAATCTAGATATAAAAGGATTGTTTATCCAAGCTAAATGTGAACCTCATGACAAGTAAACTATTGTATTAAAATTCAGCATTGTTTTAAGCTTGCGTGGTTTATTTGCTAATCATTTACTGGCATTTGCTAAGCTTTGTGATGAGGGTTGCTGTTAACATTAATACCCATCTAACACAACACTGCTCTCTTAGATTGTTCAAATTTTGAAGCATATTATTCAAAATACTTTATCATTTGTTTCTCTATATCCACGACGCTAATAAGTGTCGGACTACTAAATTGACATGAGTATTTATAGTTTTTGTCGCTTTCATATACAATTCTATTGTGTTTAACTCATGCAATGTCGTAACATATTATTACACAATAAAAAACACACTAGCTAAAATTTAAATTCAAAACAAAAAGCGTAATAAGGAAACGCGTAAAATAATGTTACAAGCATAAAATTATGTTCTAATGCGTAGTATTGCCCGAATAAAGAATGAATAATAATAAAAAAATGTGCTTGATGGAAACTTCACACCCCGTGAATGAACGTGACAAGTATTTCGATATCACAAATAGCATACTTCAATATTGGCGATGTTAAAGTAAATCTGGATGTCACTTGGCATGCGTCTTATTCAATAAAACTTTATTCCTATTTAAGGTCAACATTTACGACTAAAATGACATTCACGTAACAGCAAAGTTGCAGATATCACTCCCAAATAGCACATTTTATAACTTTTGTTCTGATCTGAATTCAATCAAAATATTTATAGTATTGTCAGTAATACTAATATTGCGAAAATAAGTTACAGATTTCTGTGTACATAATACGACGTCATTTGAATTCAATTACAAGAAAGTTTTCAAAGCAAAAGTTTTCTTTTTTTTTTTACTAAGCAAATAAAAATTTCTAAGTATACGAAGAAAAACATCTGATTAATTTACCTTACTCTATGTCAATAAATTTTCCGGCAAACAAGAAGTCGCTACTCTTGTTTTAAAACAAAAATATACCTATTTAACGCTTTCATTTGGTTATTTTTCCATTCATACGGCAATGGTTTATAAAAGATTCTGGTTTCTAAAATTATACTTCTTATTTGGTAATTTTTCCATTCATATGGAAATAGTTTATAGCAGATTTTGGTTTCTAAAATTACACTTCTTATTACAACACATTTAGTAAAAAATCTAAAACTAAAATGTATATTTGACTAAAAAAGAAGTTTTCTTGGGCCATGTTCTAAGCTCTCTTGACAAAATTAGCAAATTTCAAAACATTTACCAAGTTTTATCACTTATTATAAAATCATATTTTATTGTTAATTTTACCGAAGTTATCACCAAAGTGCTTCGATTAAAAAAAACTAGCCTTTTCAATGTTCCGATGATAGAAGAAGCACGGTAATTCTTACCATAGTTTGATAATTTTAATCATACCCTTTTCTCAGAGTAGTTTTTTTTATAATTACATGCCTTTGAGTTCCATGAAATTCATGTTTTTGGAATATTTGTTTTGATATTACAAACTTTCTCTCTACAGTTGCTATTAACGTGTTTCAAAAATAATCTTTTCGCAATTCTGAAACATAATTTATTTCAAAATATTTTTTTTAAATTCAAAATAAAATTTATATTAGAATATATACTTACGGAATTAATTTCGGACTAGCAGAAAACTTAATTTGTATGCAACTAAATTTAAACTATCAGTTTCGTATGAGGTGTATAAATCTAGATGAATAATATAATTATACTTAATATTATTTACTACAAAAGTTAAAAAAATGAAGAAGAAAAATAAAAATTAATTTTATGAATTATAAAAATAATATATTTTACTTCCCAAACATTTAAAGTTAATAAATAATTTTTTTATAATTTTTTTTCTTAAATAAAAGCATTGAAAAAACTTTTTAATAAGTTTTTTTCCCTGATTGTTCTTACAGAATGCATCTATTATATTCAGCATTTAAATTTCATTTTTTCTTCAGTTTTATATCACTATCAGTATATCAGCTGTTCGTAAAGTTTGCTTTTCTTTTCTTTTTTTACAATTTTATTTTACTATTTTAACCGAATAGCATTCAAATCGGCCATTTAAAATGATAAAAACACAGCATTTTGTATATGATACGATTAATGAAATGCTGACATTATATAAAATACTAAGTAATTGCATGTAATGCCTGGCTGGCAATATTATATACAGTAACAAAAAGCCAATAAAGAAAGATGAGAATTGCCTAGTCATAAACTGTACATAACAGATTCCACATTTTTTATAATTATGAATTCCTTCGTATTTTGTTTCGGAACTCAATTGCTCTTTTAAAACATATTTTTGTTAAATAAATTTTAGATCAAAAACATTTATACTGCTTTTGCTTGCTTTAACTGCATGAAAAGCGGCTTCCGCTTTAACTATATGCTCTTCAAAAAGTTAGTCAAAGAATCTCTACAGACGCTATTTTGCTTCGTATCATAATAAAAAAACTATTTTTCACAATTCATAAGATGCATGATGAAAACTTTTCAGAGTTTTGATTTAATCTATTGAATGCTTGCTCCTTCTGAAGTTGTAGTAGCTAATCTTTAAGTAGCATCTGGCTTCAGTATTAACCCTTACAGAAAAATAAGGTGTTCTTGTGTTTGTTTTGAGGTTGACAGACGTAAAAAAACACGTGAGGTGGAAAATAAGGTTATATTTTGCACCAAAAACAATCTCATTAATAAACCTAAACTTAAACCTCAATTACACGTCCCTAAATCAACCTCATATATGACTCAGAAATAATTAATTTAGAACGAGTGAAATTATCCACACCTCAAATATGCAAAATTGCTTGAAGTGTAGAAAAAATAATCCATGCACTGCAAAAATAACCTCCCTAAGCTAGTTGCTCAAAACAACCTTAAGTGCGAATAAAACAATTTCATACACCTAGATTATGCACCTTGAGAAGTTATTCCTTTAAGGTTTTTTTTTAATCAACATCGAATAAACCTCAAATCAACTTTGACACCTCAAAACAATCTCAAATAAACCTCAACAATACCATAAATTTCTGTATTGAAAGCTATTTATTTACATAAAAATGTTTGATTTCGGTACTTATGAATCCAAAGCCCTTTTAAATAAAATGTTATAATAAAATAATAATTTCTTACTGTTCTGAATGCAACACTAATTAATCTATAACGTATTAATAAAATTATAAATTTAAATATATATTAGTAATGTTATATTTTTCTTAATTATTGTTCCATCTTTTAAGTTTTTTTGTGTTTTTATAGTTGTTTTTTGTGGATCCCATGCTATTGATAAATACATATTCCTAGAATACTAGACATTTTGTTAAACACGTCTTTATAATTTCTTCTATTACATAATGCTTTTTTTTCCCTTAAAATATTACTCTTAATCCTTTGTAATCTTAGATATAAGCATAATTTAGGTTTAAAGAGTAATTTAAACGTAAAATATAAATAATTTAGAGGTAAAATGCTGTGCAAACTTATTTATTAAATTGATTCATAACGAATGGATAACTATTTCATAAGCTTCTTATTTGGTATAAAATATGTCAGAGCGAGAGAGGGTTTTTTTCACAAGAAAGTTTTATAATCTCATAAATATTTTCATGACCGTCTCAATAGAAAAACTCAACAATGCATACCTTCAACTTCATAAATTATCACAAGACATTTATTACTTTTAGGATTAATGGAACTGCCATTTAGTTTGAAGAAGTATTTCTCACCAATAAGACATTTTTACTTTTGATCTGAAGTGAACTTTTGAAGTTAAATTTTAATACGCTAAGATTTTTATAGGAAGCAAACATTTTGTTCTTGTAATATCTGAAATATATAACTACACAAATTTTTGTAGATTGCGAAGAAAATTGCCACACATAAAAAACGGCTTAAGAATTGCATGCTTTAAAAGTTTTTCAGAAATTATTTGACTCTATTAAACACTAAAGATAAAATTGGTGCTCTATAATATATGTTTAAATTTATGATTAATGTTAAAATCTGGTTTAACCCGGAAATCCTCGCGGGGGTCATTTTAGGACCCCATGCTATTTATAAATACCCATTCCTAGAATACTAGACAATTGATCATCCCTTTTTATTTACAAATAAGTTTTTCTGCTTTATCTGCTTTTTCTGAATAATTTTTAAGTTATTTTCGGCATTTCTCCTCCCTCAATAGACGTTTTATCAGTTACTAGAATCATAGAAATATCCCACGTGTCTTTCCGTTTTTTTCTACAAATTAGTTTATTTCTTGTTGTGAATAAGTTTATTCCATGATTTTTCGTCCCCGATTAACGCTATTTCTTCTGGTTTACTAAATCGCAATGAGCACAAGAACTATTTGCTATCTAGCAAAAATACACTAACTGTGTATAAAATGTATAAATTGTATATAAAAACTGCATCGCTATGCCACATATTAGTGATTGACATCAGCATATTTTTTGTCAATCAGAGTTTGAATGATGAACTACAAGTTCAGATATTAAACAGTTGTTGTTACCTGCAATAGATAAATTAAGATCAACTAAAAGTTTAATATTGTCCATATTTTTATTTTTTCTCAAGAAAGATAATTTCTGTTTGCATTTATTGTCCTAAGAAATTATACAAAGGTAAAAAATGTTTATTCACGTTAATATTAAAGCAAAAATATCAAGTACAATGTAATCATTTATATAGCAATTATATCAGAAGTAAATATTATCATATTTTGTTAAATTTTATCACAAAAAGAATGGTAAAAAGTTTCAAATAGTTAATATAATAGTAATAGTAATAGTTAATAAAAGTTTCAATAGTCAACCCAAGTGTTAAATTTTAGGTAGAAATGTAACGTTTTTCGGCAGCGTATCAATAAATTTCATTTGGGATTATTCCAAGGCCCTACACCTCTTAACATTCGTTCAGGAGGCGCGTCCTCCCGGTTGTAACTTTGTGTTCATTATTCTAATAAATTAAGTTTGCTCTCGAGAAAATTCTTCAAACAAGAAAAACCTATAAATTTTTATTTTGAAATATATTTGACAATGTATAAGTTCTCGTATCAATAAATCATGTGCATTTTAATAACGGTATTTTGAATAAGTTTTTAAATTGAATTTTTTTGGATGAGTTTTGAATTATCTAGTTTAGAAGTAACACTTTCACAGATAAGATGTTGTGGTAAGATTTATTCAAGGACCAGGTTTAGAGCTAATCTAAGCCAGGTCCTTGAAATTATGTAATTGTTACATTACAAAAAATACGTAAAATGATTAAATTTATGCTGTTGAATAATCAGACCTTATTCATAGAAAAAATATTCATTTAAGAGTACCCAACTGAATTGTGATAATATTTCCGGAAATAAAGTCCAAAAATCTGGTAATAGAAACCAAAATATACGGTTTTCAAACCATTAATAAGCTAATTTTTCCATTCATAATATAACGGTTTACTGGAAACTCTAGTTTTCAAAATTATAGTTCTTTTAATCATGCATTTAGCAAAAAATACAAAACTGAAGAGTAAATTGAACCGAATGAATGGTTCTTATGCCATGTTTTAAGGTATCATGATAACATTATTAAATTTTATCGCATATTATAACAGTATTTTTTATTTTTAATTTTACCGAAAGCGTTACAAAAAAAGTGAAGAGTTCCCAAAAAGCTGGAAACACAGCAAGTTTTATCATATTCAAGGTTGTTTTTACCTAACTTCTTCCATCCTTATTAAATATATAATTCTGCTAAAATGAATGAATAACCATAATTATTTAATATCTGAAGTACTTTTCTAATCTATAAGTACAATCTATAAGTACTAAATATGTATACTAATAATTGATTATAATTGCATAATTCAGTTTCTGTAATTATAATACAGGAAGTTTAGTAACACAACAGAGTAATAGTAAACAGTAACCATGCGTCGGCATTAATGCGTTACTATAGTGACCGCTGCTGATTGATATTTGCTTTAGAATTCTCTTTTTCACTTTTAATTGTGTTATGCATTAAGGTGGTGAGTTCATTTTTGAGATATGGGACCAGAGAGATCCCATGAATACTTTTTGAGTTGTGAATAAAAGAGAATTTCATCGTTTGAACGATATTTTTGTTTTTATTATTTTAATTAAGAATTAGAAATTCTAACCTACAGTTCAAACTGGATATTTTTCAATACTAATTCAGGTGAATATTACAAATAAAGAGGGTCCAAACTGATCGGCACTGTCCCAAATTTGGCCACTGAAGCCAGAAAAAAATGATGCCAAGGCCTAAACTTACCGAGGCTGAAAAAGCCAAAGAACGCAGGCGGAAATACCTTAACGAAACACAAACAGAAAAACGAAAGGATTCCGTTCGCAAATGCAAGCATGAAGCCCGTCCCTCACAAAAGTACCAAAGTGGTTGAGAGAGATGAACCCTACCGAAGAGCAAATGGTGACTCTGCGAACCTCTTTCATGCAAATACGAGAACTGGGTATCGATCACCAATTAGAAATAAAAGGATCCATTGCCCACGTACTCAATGACATGTACAATGACATGTACCAATCCGAAAATGTTAATATTGATCTCGATTGGTTGTTCAATGTCTATTCAGTCATCAAAAGAATTTACACAGAATGCGCCTGAGCTGCAGTGAAATATATTTGCGAAATTGTTTACAGAGCAGTTCAGGATTAACAGTTAAAGATGTCCAAGATGAAAACAGAATAAAGTTGCTTTTCCGAAAAAAATTAGACAACAACCATTTTTCCAATGGGTAACCAGTGATCACCTTGCGGCGATCAATTTTTTTTAATAATATTTTTTTGTAATTTTTTGATAGTTTATTTCCAAAGTGAAGTTTGAAAGGTTTTGTAGTTGCTTTCAATTTATTTTAATTTTATATTATATATTTTGCTTATTTATTTATTTTACCAAATATATATACTAAATATGTATACTAATAATTATAATAATTTTACTAAATTAACATTGCAAACCAAAACAGATAGAAGATGTGTTCGAAAATACGTACGAGATGAATACAAATTCATTGGGGTAAAATTAAGACTGAAACAGGGTAGGAAAAAAATAATAGCTGGAGAATTGAAAAAGTGAAAAAAATGCTTTATATTTTTTTACCTTGTAATTATTGCATACATTTTTTACATGAAGACTAGTCGTAAGACAATTGAATTATACCTGTTTTCAAGCTAATTGATTTTTTTTCTTGTTTATGTTTTAGTTGGTCTCTTTGAAGGCAAAGACACGGACTCAGAAAAGCATATGAGATATGCGATAGACAAACTAAACGGCAACAAGACAATCTTACCCAGAATAAGACTATCAGCTCACATAGTTAGAATACAACCAAACGATAATTTTCATGTTGGCAAAAAAGGTAAGCACATTTATATTAAGGCGTAAATATCTGACGTAGGAGCAGTTAGGGGAAACTATGACCACTATTGACTTTTTTTTATCATTTAGAACCCGTTCACGTCTAATTAAATGTTTTAAAGGTTATGGAGTGTTTTTTAACTCTTTAGTAATGTAGCGAAAAATAGACTTTCTGAATTGCTTACGTGGATTTTTTATGGCAAGGTCATGACCACCAGTTGATACACATTTTAGAACTGTAATTGACTCATGGTCTGACACTTCTGACTTTTGCTCTCGCCATGCACATTTCAGGGCTATAATTGAACCCTCATTATTTATATAGAATACAAAGTGGGCTTTTTCTGATAATATTAGTTTTTCCTTCTCATACACCACTTTTGATTCTTGTCTTTATGGTTAAAATTGCTGAAACTTTCTGGAAAAGTGTTAGGTTGGAACAATGATTAAAGGTGCTCTGCTTTTTCCAAAGACAAGCAAAGATGTTTCTCCCTAATGCCTAGATACCCATCTTCCTCTAGATTTTTCATTCTCTAATACCTTGGAAATAGATTTCTCTTTAACACGATGGTTCAACAAGATGCACAGTTTCTTCCCTGTCAGAAATATAACCAAATTTGGATATAGTCATCAAACATTCCACAAGTTCCAGATCTTCTTTAATTGTTAAGAAAATTTAATTTAGGGGTTAGACCACGAGCTCTTTGATTCTCTGAGTTAACTTTTCCATAAGATGGATTGTTATATTCTGCTACGCCATGTTTTCATCTAGCTTATTTCTGACTCTGAGGTCTCTACATCACCATGGCAACATCAGATTTAAGAAATAAAAAGGAGAAGGCATCTTTTTTGTGAATGCTTTAGGCTTTTTTTTTTAAATAGAGCAGCGTGAAAGTCATTCATTTTGAGTAAGCATTCCACATGGTTAAAATCAGCCAAAAATCGGGGTAATATTTATCATATACTTTTAACAAATAATCTTTAAAATGGAGACACAATGATTAAAAATAAAAATAAATGTCAAGTGCTTAGTTATAAACTATTTATATCACATTAAATCGACTACCGCTAATACTTTTTTTTCAAAACTTTCCATATACTTTTAAAACTATTTTAATATTGTATCAGTATTTTATTTATCAACTATTTAAAGATTTGTGAAACAAAGTAAAATAAATTAAACTATACTAAATGCATATTTTTAAATTTTTAATTTGCACAGTCATTGTGAACAGCAAGCTGATCACAATTACCCCATTGCCATATTTACCTCACTTGACTCCTTATAAATAGTTTAGAATCTAGAAATGTAATAAAAAAACTATTAGTTCCTTTTATTAAGATGTATCAAGATAATGTGATTTTTGTTGAGAAAACACTGACTAGTATAATCTCTCGCACTTAAATAAGTCAAATAATAATTTTGCAAGATAGTTTACATGTTATATTTTTTATGGATAAAAGGACCGTTTTATTATGATTGAGATATAAAAACAATGAAAAAGACACAAAATGGCCTCTAAATTTAAAATATAGGATTATTTTAAACTAAGTAAGATTTAGAATGTGCAAAAGTGATATTGTAGGATTGCTGAAACGAAAAAGTACGCAGTATTAACCGTAATGATCTTTTATGTATGTTTTAGAAACAATCTCAAAAAAATTAAACAGAAAAAAATCAGAAAACACACCTATAAGCGAAAATGGACAAAAGAACCATTCATATCCCACCAATAACCATTAAGGATGGTAGTAGTAAAACTTTCAAAGCTTGTTTGACACTCAGAAGACAGAGAGAATTCGGATGGCGAATATTAGGAACACATCTAAGTTTATCGGCAATCGAAGTATTCTTGAGATCCTCGGCAGTGATATAAAAAATTTCAAAAGCGCTTCCTTTTTCCTCTTCCTCATCTAAAATTTAAATTTAGGATCGCTAATGCGCATTCTGTTCTGATTTTACTTTCGACAAAAGTTTTAAAAATAAACATTAAGCGTGGATGTTAAAAATTTCCAAGTAAAATAAAACATGAATTATATTCTATATACTATTTCATATAAATGCAACTATATTGCTTAGCTTTTAAGGCAACGAACTCTGTCACCTTTTTCATGTCAATAATATTAAAATTAGGAAAAGTATAACATTTAAATGCACACTCACTAGTTTTTATACGTACTGTTTTAAATAAAAAACAGGAATAGAAACAGTTCTTTTATATCTTATTTAAAGAACAATATTTTCTCTAAAACAAACATAAATGCATTAAAATTTTAAAAAATGAGAAAAAAACTGAAAATTAATTCTTGGAATCCAATTTTTCCTAAAAGGAAATTTGAAAGAGTCTTAGCTCAAATTACCCAAAACCAAAATTTTGTGTATGCAAATGCTTAATGTTACCCCTCACCTCGTCACACTGTGGCATTGTTNGTTTTCGAAACAATTTAAAAAAAATGAAAACAGAAAAAAAATCAGAAAACACACATATAAGCGAAAATGGACAAAAGAACCATTCATATCCCACCAATAACTGTTAAGGATGGTAGTAGTAAAACTTTCAAAGCTTGTTTGACACTCAGAAGACAGAGAGAATTCGGATGGCGAATATTAGGAACACATCTAAGTTTATCGGCAATCGAAGTATTCTTGAGATCCTCGGCAGTGATATAAAAAATTTCAAAAGCGCTTCCTTTTTCCTCTTCCTCATCTAAAATTTAAATTTAGGATCGCTAATGCGCATTCTGTTCTGATTTTATTTTTGACAAAAGTTTTAAAAATAAACATTAAGCGTGGATGGTAAAAATTACCAAGTAAAATAAAACATGAATTATATTCTATATATTATTTCATATAAATGCAACTATATTGTTTAGCCTTTATTGCAACGAACTCAGTCATCTTTTTCATGTCAATAATATTAAAATAAGGAAAAGTATAGCATTTAAATGCACACTTACTAGTTTTTGTACGTACTCTTTTAAATAAAAAACAGGAATTGAAACAGCTTTTTTATATCTTACTTAATGAACAATATTTTCTCTAAATCAAACATAAATGCATTAAAATTTTAAAAAAGTAAGAAAAAAACTGAAAATAAATTCATGGAAATTTCCAATTTTTTCTAAAGGTAATTTGACAGAGTCTTAGCACAAATTAGCCAAAACCAAAATTTTTTGATTGCAAATGCTTAATGTTACCCCTCACCTCATCACACTGTGGCATCGTTTTTACTCACTCAAAATTTTGCACATTAACAAACCAACCTAATCTATAATATACCAAACACTAATCAATACCAATCACTTAACCAAACACTAATCAATAATATACAAAATTATGAATAACAAATCAAATATTTCAATTAATAATATTAAAAATATTATAAAAATAATATCTATAATGCATAATACGTATATAATAAGAAATATAAAAATAACATAAATAATAAAAAATACATTATGAATTATATAATTGAATTTGTTCAATAACATAGGCAACGGACATGATTTTGGTTAAAAGTATAAATCTTTCTTCTTGCCTGTTTAAAATAAAGAATACGCAAATGACTTCGTAGTTTTAATTTGAAAAAAGACAACTTATGTAAAGGTTCACTCCTATAATATGAACAAGAGCAATCTCGTTTGCTTTTCAGTTTGTGGACAAATCGACGTCGGTACCTTGGCCATCGTGGGTCCACATATTCCGTCCAAACTTCCTGTGGTCCAATCCACTTGCAGCGTTATGAATGTGCCTCATCTTAGCACAGCACCAACTACTACTACTGTAACAAAGAAGGGGGTTCATGGCTCATACACTCTGCATCTGCATCCACCAGACAGTGCCTTAAGTCAAGCCCACAGGGACATTATCATGTCAAGGGGATGGAAATCTTTCACCATCATATACGAAGATGCCAGATGTAAGTGTTACTTAATTTGACATTACTACATGCTTGATGATTAGCACTTTTTGTTTAGTAAAATTCCTGCATTGGTTTTTTAGTTTGTTCATCGTATAGAGTTTTACACAAGTAAAGTATTTTTTTTATCACGAATTGACATTATTATCAAATTAATTAGGCTAAATTTATTTTATGTTAAGTTTCATTACTAATCCAAAATCGAAATTGAAGGTAAAAAATATTTTATGCGATTAATAACAAAATACGTTGAGTAAAATTTAAAAAAAAAAAGTATATATTATGCGATTGTATTGGTATTAGACGTAAATGATAAAATATATAACATTAAAAAGTCCCGCAGTCTAGCAAGAAACATTAGGCGATCTTTCTTTTCCGACGTATTCATAAATTTGATTATATTTAACATGGATTTGATTTATTAGAATGCAGAAGAACCACGAAGAGAATACTTCCATTAACGTAACAGACATCTCAAAAAGGACCGACAAACTGAAAAATCAATTAAAGAAAACAGACATACACTGTTAGCTGCATTCTATGAAGAGACCATAGACAAAATTTCAAAATTATCAGCGAAGTTCGTCTGCAAGTGGGACCGCTAACTAAGCTGACAATAAAAGACTGATTTCAAACTAATCACCTCTAGCAACAACAATGAGGTTCATAAAATGCATATTTCCTTAATTATTTGGAAAATATATGAAAATAAAGCAAAATTATAAATTTTTGCACCATTCTTCGGTTTAAAATTCCCGAGTTTTTATTATTTTTTATTGGATTAACATAGACTTATTTCGTTGAATATTTCTTAGTTAAACTTCAAATCAGCTTATAAAGTTTTGAGCTAGGAAAATAAACTTCTCTGAAAGAAACTTGTAAGAAACTCCACATCATACTACGGAGAAAAAAATGCGGCACTCAGTTTATTGGTAATTTTTATCGTAAAATCCATTTACCCGAACATATGCTTATGTACCGAACAAACCTAATGTACCTCAATTTTTACTGTAATAACAAACCTAAAATCACCGAATCTTTCTAATTAAATATACATTACTGTAAAAACTCAAGGTATAATATTTTATTGTAAAATCGATTTTACGGTTGAGGCACCCAAAGGCCCTTTACTTTATACCGTAATTAGATCCGGAATTTGTTTACAGTGTATGTATTTTACATTTCACAATTAAAAGATATACGGTTGTCTTAGTTTCTGTCACAGTACATTCCATCAAAAATTCTCACTCTGTATTTCATATTATACTAATTATTATCATATTATACTATTATTTTTATCTATTAATGATTTTTAAACATTAACTATCAGACAATGTATTTTTGACATATTATATTCCAAATTTTAGAAACTGAACTGCATTTATTTTTTACTTTGAAATAAATCCCAAAAAGAGAATTTATTCAAGGATTCTTAAAAGAATTTTTTAACTAAATAAGTTTTATCTTAAGTAGAAAAATTTTCTCGAAAACAATAGATAAGCTCTTTTTATTTTCAAAAACGAAAAAAAAACAGTGCCTTAACTATGAAACCATTTCTTTAACTAAAAAAAAGAAAGTCTAGAAAGAAAATATATTCTGCTTTACTTTAAAATAGATTTAGCATCAAAACTATTCCAAATATTCAAGACGTGAAAAAGTGTAAGCCGTAACATTAACCCAAAAGCTTAAAAGAATGCTGAAATAGGAATTTACCCGCATACATTTCTTTCGTGCAGATTCTGATGTCATTTGAAATCAATGGTTCTATATTTTTTTTGAAATTCAGTAGAAGCAAAAGAAAGAAAAAGTACTTTAACAACCTACTTGGAAAGCTTCCAAAGCCTAGATTTAGAAAACTTGCTTATCCAAAGCGTCTATGCGTCTCACAGAGTGGCGACTTATTTTCTACTGAAGCTTGAAGAGCCCTTCCTATCAGTTGTTGCTTGTTTTAGTTTATTTTGTTGGAAAATTTTATGCTCTAACGGCAAAAATGCATTTCCTTTGTAAATCTAATACTCACAAATTGTTCATACATTTTTTGTGTTTTGTAATGTTCAAGAGAAAAAGAGATAATCTGCTTGGAGAGGAAAAATGTGTCTGATAAAAATTACTCTAATGCGTCTTTCTCAAAATGTCAACTCTGTTGTATATAATCTAATATATTTCTCCGATGATAAAAAAACTCGTATGACATTTAAATTGAATGTTTCATCTATGGGACCTATTTTCATATTTAATCTAATGTTAATTTTAATAATTTTTACATTTTACCCATTATTTATGCTTAATGTTGAGGTTATGAATTACATAAACGCTGATACGGAATCTTCAAACAAGTTCAATAATGAAAAAGAATTCAAATTTTAAGTTGGAAAAACTTTATGCTTAACTTTCTTATGCGGGAGTCAGATCATTTAGTTTTCCTCGTGATCAAAATGCGTATCTCTGATTTTTTTTTAACCGGTTAAGGTTTAATATCGTTTTTGAAAAGAGGTGCAGTCGCAATTACTTTACAAATAAGAAATTGATCTGTGGAAAATAATATGAAGTTAAAAGCGTTGCATCTTATTTTGGTTATCTATTTGGTTTTCTATTTGGAATATCTATAGCATTTTATGTGAATTATCTATTTGCATCTTATTTGGATATTGCAATTTATCTTCTACTGAAGCTTAAAGGTCCTTTCTATCTGTTGTTGATTTTTTTGGCTTATTTCGCTAGAAAATGTTATGCTATAACGACAAAAATGCAGTTTCTTTGTAAATCTAATACTCACAAATTGTTATGCTTACATATTATATAATGTTTTCATTGAAAACAATTATTATTTTTGATTCAGTTTAAAAAAATAATCAAATGATTTTTTTATTTTAAATATTCTTCTTCTGAAAAGTTTTGTGGTAAAATGATTTTTCTAAAAATGCCTATGGAATATTTAAAGTTTAACGGAAAATAATATTTTTCGTAACAATAAGGACTACGAACTACTCTAATATACTAATTTTTGTAACACACTTCATTAAACAGAATAAATTAAAATAAAGACATCATATTAGCATTAAACGTGAAAAAATATTCATAAAATTAAAACAAGAACTGATTATTTAGTTGCTTTTCATTTTACTACCTATCTATTTCTATAAATATATACTGAAAAGAAAGCTAAGGTAAATTAATAGTTGTTTTTAAATATTTAATTGATGATAATTAAAAATAGCATCTGAACTCTTTGAGAAAAATAATTACGTGTCTAAATTAGCATTTACTATGTAATGCGAATAAAATATTCATGATGTGCAGTAATAATTAATCAACTCTTATTGCGTCATCACCGGTTCATCATTTTGAAATTCAGAATGTTATCCCTTTTAACACTTTTACACAACTTCTACGTGATTTTAAAATAACTATGTTTAGTGATTAACCTACAGTTTGTTTGAAATCCATTTATCAATATAATTATTCCCAATGAAATAATGAGTGAAGAAGTAGTAAATATTCTAAGGGAACCGCAATCTAAAAGATCTCAGCATGTTCCCAGCATTAAATCATTACTCACACCGCTAACTGTCAGAGCTATTCGATTCTGAATTAGAGGAATTCATTATTATTTGAAAAGATTCTTGTGTAAACTCATCAACGGAATGATTTAAAGGATTTCTATTTGATTATCTGATCTACATAGCTGCTTCATTTTCATAAATCACTGAAGCACTAAATTATCGATGCAAATTATAAGTTATCTATCATGCTTTTGTTAAGTTTGCCTATCATCTATTCATTCGTTATCGACCTAAGCAGGAATCTATTGACATTGATGAAGAACGTAAACATCACAAAACGTATTTCATTCAAGAGAAAATTCCATAGAAATTTAGGAGTGTTGTTTGGAAAATAAATTACTATCTAAGCGCTAAGCTTTCGGTTAAAATTGTGCTACAGCATGAACAGTTCTCAAGTCGAATAACAAGGATAGAGACTTGTTTAATACTATGAACCAATAAGCACTGATGATTATATACCGAAACACAGCAGGGATTGCGATGAAGTGAAATTAAAACATCGAGACGGAGAACATTGTTGGTGATATTTATGCGCCTTGAAGCATAATATTGCACGATTTCTGTCTTTCTTAGCCTAGTAAAACCGAATTAATGAACTGCTTAATCTAGCTTACATTAGATTAGGCACCTCTTTCGTTCAACTCTGATAATAAGTGGCTTACCTTACTAACTACGTTATATTGCTATATACTTCTTTCATAGTACAAGAAAAAAGGAAAAATCAGGTGAAATTATTGTATTGTATGGAAATAATATTTCCAATAAAAAAACATAATATTTTCAAATAAAGTCAAAATGTACGATATTTAAACCATTCATTTGGTATAATTTTTCCGTTCATAAGGTAACGAATCGCCAAGAATTAAGGTTTAAAAAAATTATAGTTCTCATTATCATAAATTTAGTATAAAATACAATACTCAAAAATAAATTTTACAGAGTAAATAGCTTTTATGCCATACTCTAAAGCGTCATGATAAAATCATCAAATTTTACCATGTTTACAAAAATTTATCATAGATTATAAAACATACTTTATTATTAATTGAACCTCTAATTAATTGCTTAAAAAATGGTCATTCTTTTTATGTTCCCAATCAGTCAGAAATAAGGTAAATTTTGCCATATTCTAATAGCTTTCACCATACTTTTTTCTCGATGCATGATTCAAAGTATTGATATTATTGATAGTATTTTTAAAGCAATACATTTTTGAGAGTGTAAGAATTCACTGCTAGAAAGATAGGGATATCTATAGTTGAATATACTCATATTTGGCATGAGTACTTGTCAGACCAACGAGCATTTATTTGAAGACGGATTATGTTAAATATGTGGTGCTAAAAAGCTCTGATTTTGGAGCAAATTAGAGTTTAGCCAGAAGGTAGGAGATTAGGTGTAGACCCTGTAAACGGATGATGATGAAAAATTTTTAATGTTGCTACCAATACAGTTAAAATGTCTCTGACTTAAACATTAGGTACTTGAACAGAATTATGATATAATAGTGAATTACGAGAGCTTTCTAAAAGTGTCATAAAAAACAATGGCATTATAATATAGTAAAGAATATTTCATATCAAAATAATTTTTGAATAATAACGATTTACTAGTTCTTTTTATAAAATCTTACACTCAACTTATTTGTTTTAACATTAGTAAGACCTAAGCACTTTATTTCTTTAAACTCTAAACGTTTTTTGGAAGTCTTGAGTGTGTGTTTTAATTTCATTTAAATGGTCATCAATAACATAAATACATTGATAGTTAATATAGACCAGTGGTTCCCAACCTTTTGTGAACCATCGCCCCCCTCTTGGGGTTGGCTAACACCTATCGCCCCTTTCTCTTTTTGCTCAAAAAAACATTCATTGTTGCTTGTGAGCAACCAANCAATCTCAAATAGCTTTAATTATTAATATTATTAGCAATTTTTATCTTTTGAGTACTCGTCGCCCCCTGATCGCCCCCCTAAGGATTATCGCCCCCTTGAGAAGCTCTATCGCCCCCTTGAGAAGCTGTATCGCCCCCTTTGGGGCGATCGCCCCCAGGTTAGGAACCACTGATATAGACCTATCTAAACGATTGTTAAAAAAGAAGAATTATGGCAAAGTTGGCAAAGTAGACTTACTTTTTTATGAAAAATGGGGAGTTATTAGGAAATATTTTTTCTCTTTGAGTTTTAATTTCATTCGCTTATATATGATTTACTTTAAAGAAGCACATTGTTGGTCAATGTGATTTTCAGTACTAATTGATACGGTTTTCTTCAAAACGCTAAGGTAGATGCAAAGACGAGAATCAAAAGTTTTCAAAATGTATTCAAGTTCAAAATATTCCCCATCTGTCTTGAAATTACTTGAAAAACCTTATATGTAAAAAAAAAGAGATTAAATAATTAATTCATTCTAATGAGAGCTTACTAAATTAAGTTAGTTGCTTGTGTCAATAGGTAATTTTTCTCAAGCTTCTGGTTCTGTAATGGAGTTACTTTTTTTTCTAGCACTTCCTCGCCTGCAGCATCTTATCATGATGGCAAATGATGGTGATGTTAAAATAACATTAAGGGTGCTGGAAAGAGGCCTCCATTATAGAAATTTGCTCAAAGAAGTCAGTAAAAAAGGCGAAACCAATGTTGTTCTTGATGTCCCAACGTCGAAAATAACAGAAATTTTATCAATGGTAAGCAACATTCCAGAGATCATTACTCCAAGCTAAATCGTTATAAAAAATTAAACCTGTTTACCTATTTTAAAAGCAGAGAGTAACATGTAATCTTTTAAAATAATATCATCTAATTTAAAGAAAAAGTAGAATAATTTATGAAAACAATATATAATAACGGTATTTTCTTAATTTATTTATAGTCCATGTATAATTTTTTTTATTAATCACTGTACAAACTTAAATCATGAAACAAAATGTTTTCTTTATAAAGGGGTAAAATCTTTAATTATATTCTTTTAGGCTCAGACGTTTGGAATGATGACAGAATATCACAATTACTTTATCACATCTTTGGTATGTATTTGTTTAAATAGCATATTTTAAATGTGTCACAACTAGTAAATTAGTGGGAATTAAATGTTATAGAGAAATTTAGTTAAGGAAATGGTAAAGAATCGAATTCTTGATAGCATCTTTTAGACTCTATACGTTGAATAATAAAGCACATAAGTGTAATCTAC
The DNA here is from genome assembly GCF_043381705.1 of Parasteatoda tepidariorum. Taxonomy (NCBI): domain Eukaryota; kingdom Metazoa; phylum Arthropoda; class Arachnida; order Araneae; family Theridiidae; genus Parasteatoda; species Parasteatoda tepidariorum. The sequence continues at coordinate 29,741,668 of NC_092210.1, forward strand.
ATTTAAAAAAACAGAGAATCCGAAAAATTCGAAACACAGTTATCAAAACTGAAAGAAATTTAAGAAATAAAAAATTGAGAACTCAGTCAAAATAATAATAAGTACTAAATAAAACTACAACTTGAATCTTATAAAAATGTTCCTGACTTTTGTACAATTCGATTAGTACAAATTACTTAAATTTTTAAAACTCACTTTCTAATTAAAAGTAATATGTTTTATACATTTATATAGGTGGAAAGATAAACCAAGTACAAGGCAAATATGCTCTTCCTGTCATACCATGAGCAATATTTAACATGATTGATGTGGTTTTGATATGATATACGTCAAGAATACTTTCCAAACTATTTTTAAAACTTAACCTCATTCAAAAATTCCAGATTTGCAAAAAAAGAGTTACTTATGATACTTATTTTAAAGTGATATTTTTTTTTTAAATTATTTTTTGTGAATCGTTTTGCTAAATTTTCCCTTAAAAGACATTTTGAGTTTACGATAAAGAAATTATGCTTTTAAAACATTGTTCAGTATCTTACTTACAAAATGCACGGCGATTTTAATTTTTAGGAAACTAAGAATGCTGATCATTTTGTTGTCATAACTTCTATAATAATATAATAACTTCTGTACTGATATTGACTTAATATAATTTAATTAAGAGCATGTTTTAAAATAATTTTAAAATTTTTCACGAAAGATAAATCTGCATTCGATTTGTCAACACTTCGAATGGCTAAAGTTCTGTTTGTAAAAAAAATTTGTTTGACAGATATTTTTCTTGTAAGTTTTATACACCAGCTCTTTAGCCTTTTAAGTTTTAACTTAATCCAAAAATCAAAGGAGCCTCTGGATCAAACATTGAAATAATCTAGCCTTCGTGGAGGACTTCTTGATGGATTTAACTCGCATTTATGGTATATGAAAATTAAAACAGCAAAAATCACTCACGATCAGCTCGACGGCAATGGAATTCTAATCCATGATCCGTTTACCACTGAGAATACTTTACTTCAATACTAGGTGGTGCTAGTTAGGAGCAGAACTAATATGGATCTGCCAACACCAGCTCATGTTCAGGCAATTGCGCTTAAGTGACTAAAAGGTCATGTATGGCTTTGGCAAACTATTATTTGAGCATGTTCACACAGAACGTATGAACAATGCCCAACGCGTGATAGACAGAAACTTATACCTGCTTCGCTTTTTGTGAAAATATTTGTCTCAATTTTAAATAAAATTTAAAACCAATTAATCCAGTCTGTTCAGTTACGCAGCGAGCCCGCTTGTTATTTCTGAGAATAAGCCCCCGCTTGAAAAATTATATTTGTTTAGTTGTTAGACAAATATTTATATTTTAGCAATGAGCTCAAATAATTAACTTCACTACTTAACTAAATAAAAAGATAATAATTTTCCATTGAATGACTTTACTCCTAAGATTCAAGACGTTGGCCAGGAGTATGCAGGCAATTCAGAGAAGCTCAACAGTTGCCATAATTCTTATTGTGTGCGATGCTGCTAGTCGTCTTGTACTGACACCTTTGGAAGCAGCCTCTACTTCCCTACTAAACTTAGACAATAGTCGGTTAGTGGTACGCAATGAGTGTGCTTTTGCCACACTCATAAACATCAGCTAACTATGGGTGCCACTACCTTAAATTTCATCGTTTCACTGGAAGCACGTTCTTCAACTCCAGTCATCATAACACTTTCTAAGTTGGTAATTATCAATAGCGACAGCAAAATGAAAGAGAATTCTCTCTAAATCTACGGACTTACCAATCACATGCTGTCAGAGCCATTTATGAATTTCCCGTTGCTCAGGTTCATTTGTGTCTTCTTCATTGGTTGTCCCTGCATCACCCTGTATAGTTCCTAGTGAAAATCGTTGCATCAGTCATTTTTGTGTACCTCAGTATATTTGTAGTCATAGTATTAAAATACAATTACAAATAAGGAATTAGCATTTAAGTTTAATTTCTTAATTTATTTATAGGATTTGCATACAGTTGATTTACAAGATTTTCAACATGGGAGAGCAAACATTTCTGGGTTTCGCCTGGTTCAGCCCACAAAAACAAATAGTATATATGTCCCTAGAGAATGGCTCCTAGGGGATATTTACTACGGCCGTATAAATAAAAAGTTGCCTCCTGTGAAGGTAGGCTAAATGTAAGATATCTTTTATCAATGTCTTTATTTTAAAAACGATAAAAACTAAGAAATTTTAAGTTTTATTCAAAAACACGCTTATTTAATTAAAATAGTTACGTTTTATTCAAATACAAGCTAAAACACTGCGTAAATTTTTCTATAGTTAAAATTGTTTTTGTTAAGAAATAAATTTCTCTTATGTTTTTATTTTAAAAATGTGCTGCAGTGGGGATTTTGATAAATGAAGTGATAACTATTAATGACAGTTAATTAAAATATATACTTTTTGCGTGTTATTTAAATATATAGAAAAGAAATATTAACTAAGCATATTTTAGATATATTATTATGAAAGCTAATTTTATTTCTCATGTTATTTGAGATCAGGAGTCTAGCATAATGTATTTGGTGCACATTTTAAAAATAAATAAGTTATAAATAAAAAAAAAATACTTAAACTGGCACAATATTTTCTTACTTAAATCAATGTTTCTAATTAGCATTATTTAAAAGAAGTTATCTTTAAAATATTTATTAATAAATTAAAAATAGTAACAAGGATTCCATTTATGAAATGCTTCAAGCACTTAGTTTTTGGAGAATTTCTTTGTTGAATTCAGAAAATAAATAAGGAAAAAAAGTAAATGCTCACATAAATGAAATTAAAAAAGAAACATTTTCATTATTAAATAAATTAAAGTTTGTACAATTATGAGATTAAAATATCGGTTTTTATTTCTTTCCGATAGTTTACTTTTTTATGCTTGTAAACAACCGGAGAAAATAATTATTTACTGAAATTGAAAGACTATTCCTTTCATTAAAAAAAATATTAATTTCGTATCATTCTAATTTATTTTTCTTTCCACGAAATTAACCACCGAGATATATAAAATAAATTTCGATTCTTTATTTTTAAAATGCAAGCACTTAAAATGTGTGTTACTTTTGAAAAATACATTTAAAGGCATTATTTTTGTTTAATGCATGATTTTTTCATTTCGTATTTGTATGAAATAACATTTTTGTATTGTATGTTGTTTTAAAATGATGAAAAATTTATGTAAACATTTTCTTTTTCGAAATAGTATAAATTGGTTTTACGTATTTTCAGACACAACTAGCTATGTTGTATGACTCCATTAAGTTGCTAACGGAAGCTATACAAGAAATGAATGAAACTCTAAAATTTAACAGTCGTTCTTGTTCCAAAGCAGAATCTTGGCCACAAGGTCGACAGTTGCTCAACTACCTCAAAACAGTAAGTTTCATTTCTTGGTTTCGAAAACAATTTCATTCTTATTATATTAAAAACATAGCAAATAACAAAATAATTAATAAATAAGATATTTAGTGCAAAATAAATAACGTCACTGAGAGTATTCGATTATAAATAATCAAGTTAAAAATTAAATTAAGTTCGAAAATTGATTTTTTTTACAAATATTCAAAGCTAAGGGTTTATTTTGATATGCTTCGGCTTGATTAAATAATGAATAAAATCATACAACTTATACTTAAAGATAGAATTCAAAATTTAATCTAACTCCCTAATGAAAGAAACTGAAGTTTAATCGAAATATATCGAACAGTTTCTGGAAATTGAAAATTCAAAAACAATATTTCTTCGATAGTTTGGAGTCGGTGGAGCATATATCGATGTACCTTTTTTAAATTACTACTTATACTCTGAAATTTTTTGGGGATATTTGAGATAATATCAATTGTATGCCGTGATACAGCTTTAGCATTAGCAAGGATATGAAGATTTTTGCTCAAAGATGATGACTTTTTAAAAAAAATTAAAAATCTCAGTTCATAATTTAAAAAAATACTTCTTCCTAAGATATGTAATGTTGCTGTTGTTGTCGTGTCTATGCATACAGTGCTAGTGCAAAGATTAGAGTCCTCCAAAAGTCTTGATAATAAGATTAAAGATATGTAATAACAGTCATGACATAGTAAACATGTATATGTAACTATTCTGCAAAAAAAAATTAAGCAATATCATGTTCAGATGCTGAATAAAGTATATCGAAAAAGGTCAGTTTTAGCATTATTGGTATATGTCCTACCGACTCTCCTTGAAAGAGCATTTAAAAACAAATGTTCACATATTCCCATTTTTGAAGAAGAAAAAAATTAAGGTTTGCGATTTAAAATTACTTTCTTCAAAATGATGTAAAATATTTGCATTTTAAAATTCTTAAATTAAATATTAAGAAAAATCTGAACTAACTATAAGAAAACTTCTTAAAATCCAGATCCTAATTTTGAATTATTCATTTATTGAGAAAGACTAACGTTTTAATATCTTCCAATGTTAAAAATAATAAAAAATAGTTTTTCATTCATTTTTTGCCCCATATACTTACACAAATACGATTCGCGTCAATAGCACTTCTAAAATTAAGTATAACAACCCGAAATGGAGTATTGTGATATTACCAATGTTAGAAGTATTCTTACTATGAATTTATCATAGTACTACAATTTAAGTCTCGTAACAAATTATTAACATTTATTATAAGACTTCTATGGTTTGATATTTTTTTCCTTTCCAATTAATTAAAATGTCTTAGGTTTATCAAAAAAATTGCAGAATAAAATGTAACGTGCTTCAAAAAATACTAAATTCACAAAAAGAGCATTCAAAATTGCAATAATTTTCGAACAAATTATAATCTCAAAGCAAAAATTCTGAGTCAAATTTATAAACAAAATTAGTATGTTGAATTTCAACTCTGTGGTTATATTCTTGCTGCCTGTAGAGTGGTACACGTGCTATTTTTTTCTACAAAACTTTTACAGTTCATACTTCATGAACTACTTATCAAATGTTTATTTTTTTTTAATTCGTACTTATTATATATTTTTCTACTCGCTTTCCAAATTTCAAGTTTGATTGTCTTATACGTTTAGCACTGCTAAACAGTATGCAACGTGAAGTCGAACACGCCAAAGGCGACGGCGGTGCTAACGAATTTTTAATATACAGAAATGATTTTTATACAATACTAGCTGTACCCTGTACTCGTCACAACGGTTGCAGTTTAAATTGCATTCCATTCTCGATCGGTTTTCTCTCTTGCTACTCGTTATTTGGATGTTTCAGACCAACTGAATTGGTCAGTGTGTACTCGATCGGTTGGTTATTAGTTTTACTTCCCGTTATTCACTTTCAACCCGTTACTGAACTTCACTGAAATTCAAATACTCTACCCAGATTTACCCCATTGCACAGTTGCCAAGGTTTTGTTGCCAAAATTAGTATTTCGATAAAATTTATTTCAAAATTTGGGGTTTTTTATGTGCAGGTGAATTGAATTCATAGTTGAAATTTTGAAATACACTAAAAATACCAAAAAGTAACAAAATGGTGACTGAAATATGGCGAGCAAAAATAAAAATTAAAAAATAATACAGTGCGCTTAAATAATTAAATATAGCAATGAAAATATAATAATTTTTGTAACTTTATATTAAAAAAAAAGTAAATTATATTTCCGAAATAATGTTACAAAATAACGCGAAAACATGAAAAAAAACATAATTTTTGTTTTTCGGTATATTTAGTCCACCTTTGCAGTATGGGCAAAATGGGGCAGGTTTTTTTGAAAGAAATCTCCCAAATAATATATATATATATATATCAAAGAGACAACAAAAAAATGTTTAGCTAATTACCACGTGGAACTTTTTTGAGATAAGTTTCGAAAGTGATTCAAACATTGTAAAATGTCAAATGATAAGACATAAACTATAAGTTTGTCAAGAGTATTAACTAATCAAACAAATTGAAATATTGTACTATAATTTCAGACTAATTACTCTGATAAAAATGCAACAGTGAGGTGAAATTCCTACATATATTTCTGAAATATTAATTTAAAAGTTACATTAAAAAAAAATTTAACATATTTTTCACTACATTGTACTCTTGTCGGTCCAAAAAGTAACTTATAATGTTTGGAATGATTATGAATACTTAATTTGGGCGATATTGAAACTGCCTACACATATTTTAGTAAAAAATTTAATTTTGACTTTTGACCAAAGATCATGGTCTTCTGGCCCACTGTGCATTGGTGGGGTAAGTAGAGCAGAAGTAGTACATTTATCACTACAAGAAAAAAAGTAGCACATTCCTGAATTTTCAGGTATGATATATTGTTCCCAACAAAACAATGAATATCTTGAATGAATCTGACAGTCTCTATGTTGAACAATTTAGCTTGAACAAGCATTTAAAACTTAGCCATCCAATCTTACCCCAATTCCCCTTATATATTTATGTGTCTTATTCTGTTTTTCCGTTTGATTTAAAAATCAATATCTGAAAATGGTGAATAAAATCGATATAGTATCAATTGGAAAAGTATATGTTTCAAATAATTTCAAAATGACAGCGTTTCATATTTTTCAATCTAATTTCTAAAATATGTAACAATACAGAAGAATAATTTTTACTGTTTGTATCGTTATAGCTCTTAAGATTTAAAATTAAACATATAGTTAAAGTTAAACGAATTAAACGAAACGTTCATAAAAAGAAACACGAATTATTTTCTAATCTAATTTTCACATGTCTAATTGACACGAAATGAGAGAATTGCTTGAACAAATTAAAAATATTATCAGTAATTAATAGAGGTGCTCTTTAAGGAACTGATATCTTAACTAAAATTTTTCAAACCTATTAAACTTCGTTTAATGACTTTTTTGCTAATGGAACATAACTAGAAAACCCTATCAGCTATTTTCAAAGACCTAATCTATTAAAACTCAATAGCATTCCAGGGATAACTAATTTTTACCATGCAGGATTGAAAATTACATTTAAAAATAATCCTTTGAAATTATCAAGAGAGACACGTAAAGGTCCAGAACAGCTTTCAGTTACCAAAATGAGCAGTGAGACGAAGCAGTATTAAGTAACGCCAAAATGTCAGCGCCAAAAATATCACAAACGCGTTGAACTGAACTGAAAAGATATAAGATGTATTTATGACAATAGGATTACATCGCTTCCCTGGAGCGCAAGCATAATGTCAAACTTGGAGGATATTTATCATTTTTATTAATGTATTCTCAAAACATGATAAATTATTTTTCAATGACTACATAGATAAAGATGTTGAGCAAGCAAAACTGAACCACTGTTTCCAACATTGAGGCTATAAGACTTTAAAAAAATTAGCAAGCATGAAACTGCGTATCAATTAAAATGTTGTGTATAAATCAAACTTGTAAAATTAAATTTAAATGTTACAATTTTCAATACGAGCACATTAAAACGCATACTTAAGCTACGTAAAAAAAATAATAAAAAAAAGCGAGATTTTGATTTTATGAGTCAAAAATTGTTTGAAAAAGATAAGAAAGTATAAATGATAAATATTATACCCAAATTTTTAATTGTTAATTCTGGTATATTTTAAGCTATTTTAATTCGTTTATTTACTTGTCAGAACATAAGCAGAAAACTCTGTAGTTGCATAGAATATTCATTTTACATTTATATAGTTAAAACTATTATAATTTTCTATTATACTTAATCACCATCTTTTGATTTAGTACGTATTGTGTTTAGATAATAATATATAAAATTGATTATTTCGTACAGTGATTCGTGTGCACTATTAAATTTTTCTGTTAATAGTTCACGTTAAAAATTTTACATAAAAATATACAACATTCATCATTTAATGTATTAAACAATTTTAAATTCATTTTTCTGATATGAGTACATTCTGTAACTAGTACACGTTAAATATCCTGTCGTAATAATATACAACATTAATTCTTTCATGAAGCACACAATTTTTCTTGTCATTAGTATGTTTTCGTATACCAGAATGCAATTACCTGCTAATAACGACGAAAAACTAATAAATATTCCTGCAGTTAATATTTTAAATGAAATATTAAAAAAAATTACTGAGATAATATAACTCTGTACAATTATACATTTATTTTTAGATGACTTATGATGGCATGACAGGTTTTCTTAAATTTGACAGAGAAGGATACCGGACAAATTTCAGTCTAGATGTATTGGAATTGAAAAGAAATGGGCTTTCCAAAGTGAGTTTATTGTCAAATATATATTGAATTTCTAATCAAAAATGCAAAAATACTTTCTATTTTCCATAACATTTTATCGATAATTAGGAGAACTAAACGTAGACTTTGTTAGTTGTAAGAAGACGTTTTAAACTTCGAAGCAAATTAAAATCGAATTAGGAATTCACTTAAAAACACATTTAAATATTAAAAATCCAAAAATTGAATTTACTAATGTTCATAAATTTTAAATCTGCAAAGTAAAATTTAATTTCATCCACTAGATTATCCAATCTATGCAAGCATGCCACAGCCTCATTCTTTTTTTTTAAATAAGTAAAAGTTAAGATTAAAAAAAATGGCCATAATAAGCAAAATTATTTTAAAGAGCATAAAAATAAAAATTATACCATATAAAAATAAAAAATAACGCATTAATAAATATTATAAAACATTTCAAATTCTTTATAAAATTTCTTTGGTAAACATGTATATTGCATGACCATATCCCCTGATAGATTATTAGCTCTGAATACCATACACTTTTTTCAAGGAGAAATACTTAAATTTTTTATAATGAGGAGGTGGAACGGGGAAACTAATAATTTATTATTTATTCATTTTTTTTTTTTTTTTGGTTTTGTTTTTGCATGCGCGTGTTATTCTGTGGAACAAGACGAATCAAGGAATCAAATAAAGGATAGGAGAAGATAAATATTTAAGTTACATCAAATAAGGACCAGGGATGAAATTAACCTGTCCAATTCGAAATCATTCGTCTGCAAGCTGCCGAACTGTCTCTTCAGGAAAAAAGTCATATAAGAATGAATAAGTAATAATTTTGAAATAACATAACTAATAAATTATTTTCCATTTGGTGCTATCCATTATTTTTAATTTTATAAAACTAACATTATAAAAATTCTTTTGTATTAAAAAAATTAATTAAAATTATTAATTAGATCTCTTAAGTAAAATATAAATTTTTAAAATTTTGTTTTGGAGTGAGATTTTCTAAGATTTATATCTCCATTTTATGAAGCACTGAAGTACTCAAAATACGTTTACTGTTGTTATAAATTAGCATAAATCTAAATTGACTGAATAAGCAATTAAGAAAAATTAAAATATTTCGCTAAATTAAATATCATGAGACAAGCATTAGTAATTAATGAATAACAAATTTACCAAACATTAATTCCGTAAAAACAGAAAGTATCGTTTTAAACATCTTTTTAAATGACATATTATGAAAAACTGAGTTGAATTTTACGTTTCGGTTTATTTTCCTTACAAGAAAATTAACACATTTGGTAGATTTTTATTCGAAATAAATAACGAAACGTATAAAAAATGCTTTACAGAAAGAAAATATTATATTTATGAATTTTACATTACTTTATTTAATTAATACCAAACAAAGATAAGTAATATATAAACAGCCTAACTAGCAGAGGGAAAAGTTCAATTACAAATAGAAATTATCTTGCATGAAATTTAAACTTTAAATTTTAAAGCAAAAATTAAAATAAAATGTAAGACATTCGTGTAATAAAATGGAAAGATTTAAAATAGATGCTTTATAAATACTTAATTTAAAATTATATATTATAAATATATATAATTAATAAACATACATTGTATAGTATGCGTTATATATTATTCAAATGCCAGGAAACTAAAAGACTTCATATCAAACTAAATATAGTTCTTTTTTCTGGTTTTAATTAGTACAATAACTTTTATTTAAAATGGCATACATTAAAAAAAAATATTAAAATGGCGTAGTCTGTATAAGTTGAGTAAGAATTTCTTTTTGATAATCAGAGTTTAACGATACAATTCGTCTACTAATGTACTGATGCTAGTTATTCATAACTTTAAAAAAAATTGGTTTTCAGAACGAAAATTAATAGTTTTTAACGCTTAAAAATATATGGCAGTTTGTTTCCACGAGAAATTCATTTCCACTTCGATTTTAGATAAGCAAATGTCCCGGATAATTTTAAAATAGCAAATAATACATTATTACTTTCATAATAATGCATTTTTTTTTTAAACTAAGGGAAGAAAGAGATAATATATTTGGAAAAATTGCTGGTAGCAAAATAAAAAAAAGTATAATAGATAAAATAAAAATAAAATAAAATAAAAAATAAAATAAAATGAAAACAAATAAGAGAAAAAAAATGGAATAAAAAGTAATAAAAAATAAAAATAAATAAAGTAAAAATAAAATAAAACAAAAATAAATTAAAAATAAATTAAAAATAAAATAAAAATAAGCGTGAAAACAAAATTAAAATGAAATCTAAATAAAATAATAATAAAATAATAAATAAAATTAAATAAAAACAAAAAAAAAATACAGTAAAAATAATATTAAAATAAAATAAAAATATAGTAAAAATACAGTAAAAATAAATTTCAAATAAAATAAAAATAAAATAATAATGAAAATAAAATAAAATAAAATAAAAAAAAAATGAATATCATAAGGATCAAAAAGTTCCATAATTTTTTCTATTCATTGTTTTCTTGTAACGTCATGTACTTTTTTTAACGCTTTTACCCAGATGATTTATAAACATGAGGAAAAAAGCCTTATCATTCTGAGTCATCTTTTCTAAAATGTGAAATTCAATTTTGAAAAAATGCATTTGAAGTTTTATATTCCTTTATTCAGGGTCACTTTCAATTTAAGAATCCAACAGCATTTACTTAAGAGACTGATTAATAAACATATTATAATGGATGAAGCCTCTATATTGCTTCATTCTCATTGTAAATATTTGCCTCCAATCTTCATGGGATTAATTAATTGCGCAAACCTTTTGACTGTTTTGTCTTCAATATAAACATTCGCCTCCTTCTTCGTATGATTAATAAATAATGCGTGGAGCCTTTGACTGTTTCGTTTTCAATATAAACATTTTCTTCGATCTTCGTTGGATTAAGAAACAATACGTGATGGGTGGAGCTTCTATACTGCTTCGTTCTCAATGTAAACATTTGCCTCAATCTTCGTAGGATTAATAAACTGAATAGTGGGTGGAGCTCTTGACTGTTTCATTTTCAATATAAACATTTGCCTCAATCTTCGTGGAATTAATAAACAATGGGTGAAGCCTTTTCACTGCTTCGTTTTCAATGTAAACATTTTCTTCGAAGGATTAAGAAACAATACATGATGGATGGAGCTTCTATACTGCTTCGTTCTCAATGTAAACATTTGCCTCAATCTTCGTAGGATTAATAAACTGAGTAGTGGGTGGAGCTCTTGACTGTTTCATTTTCAATATAAACATTTGCCTCAATCTTCGTGGAATTAATAAACAATGGGTGAAGCCTTTTCACTGCTTCGTTTTCAATGTAAACATTTTCTTCGAAGGATTAAGAAACAATACATGATGGATGGAGCTTCTATACTGCTTCGTTCTCAATGTAAACATTTGCCTCAATCTTCGTAGGATTAATAAACTGAGTAGTGGGTGGAGCTCTTGACTGTTTCATTTTCAATATAAACATTTGCCTCAATCTTCGTGGAATTAATAAACAATGGGTGAAGCCTTTTCACTGCTTCGTNTTGTTTCCTAACACGTGAAAAGAAATGGGCTTTCCAAAGTGAGTTTATTGTCAAATATATATTGAATTTCTAATCAAAAATGCAAAACTACTTTCTATTTTCCATTACATTTTATCGATAATTAGGGAAACTAAACGTAGACTTCGTTAGTTGTAAGAAGGCGTTTTAAATTTCGAAGCAAATTAAAATCGAATTAGGAATTCACTTAAAAACACATTTCAAGATTAAAAATCCAAAAATTGAATTAACTAATGTTCATAAATTTTAAATCTGCAAAGTAAAATTTAATTTCATTCACTAGATTATCCAATCTAAACAAGCATGCCATAGCCTCTTTCTTTTTTTTAAATAAGTAAAAATTAAAATTTAAAAAAATAGCCGTAATACGCAAAATTATTTTAAAGCGCATAAAAATAAAGATTATACCATATAAAAATAAAAAATAACGTTTTAATAATTATTACAAAACATTTCAAATTCATTGTAAAATTTCTTTGGTAAACATGTATATTACATGACCATATCCCCTGAGAGATTATTAGCTCTGAATAACATACACTTTCTTCAAGGAGAAATACTTTAATTTTTTTTAATGAGAACGTGGAGCGTTTGAAAAATTAATAATTTATTATTTATTCATTTTTTGTTTGTTTTGCTTTTACATGCGCGTGCTATTTTGTGGAACAAGACGAATCAAGGAATCAAATAAAGGATAGGAGGAGATAGATATTTAAGTTACATCAAATAAAGACGAGGGATAAAATAAACCTGTCCAATTCGAAATCATTCGTCTGCAAGCTGCCGAACTGTCTCTTCATGAAAAAAGTCATATCAGAGTGAATAAATTATAATTTTGAAATAACATAACTAATAAATTATTTTCTATTTCATGCTATCCATTATTTTTAATTTTATAAAACTAACATTATAAAAATTCGTTTCCATTAAAAAAAAATAATTAAAATTATTAATTAGATCACTTAAGTAAAATATAAATTTTTTAAATTTTGTTTTAGAGTGATATTTTCTAAGATTATTATCTCCATTTCATGAAGCACTGAAGTACTCAAAATACGTTTGCTGTTGTTATAAATTAAAATAAATCTAAATTGACTGAATAAGCAATTAAGAAAAATTAAAATATTTTGCTAAATTAAATTTCATTAGACAAGCATTAGTAATTAATGAATAACAATTTTACCAAACATTAATTCGGTAAAAGCAGAAAATATCGTTTTAAACATCTTCTGAAATTAAATATTATGAAAAACTGAGTTGAATTTTACGCTTCAGTTTATTTTCCTTAAAACAAAATTTACTCATTTTGCAGATTGTTATTCGAAATGAATAACGAAACGTATAAAAAAAGCTAGACTAGAAAATATTATATTTATGAATTTTACATTACTTTATTTAATTAATACCAAACAAAGATAAGTAATATATAAACAGCCAAACTAACAGAGGGAAAATTTCAGTTACGAATAGAAATTATCTTGCATGAAATTTAAATTTTAAGTTTTAGGCAAAAATTAAAATAAAATATAAGGCATTCACGTAATCAAATGGAAATATTAAAAATATATATTTTACAAATAGTTAATTTAAAATTATTTATTATAAATATATATGCTTGATAAACATACAATGTATAGAATGTGTTATATATTATTCAGATGTAAAGAAACTTAGACTTTATATCAAACTAAATGTATTTCCTTTTTCTGGTTTTAATTAGTATCATAACTTTTATTTAAAAATGGCATACATTTCAAAGTTCTTTTGAGTTTCTTTTTGATTATCAGAATTTAGCGATACAATTCGTCTACTAATGTACTGATTCATAAATTTAAAAAAAATTGGTTTTCAAAACGAAAATAAATAGTTTTTAACGCTTAAAAATATTTGGCAATTTGTTTCCACGAGAAATTCATTTCCCTTCAATGGGAAATGATACTTCGATTTTAGATAAGCAAACGTACCGGATAGTTTTAAACGGGCAAATAATAAATTATTACTTATTTATAATAATGAAATAATAATGAATATTTTTTTAAACTAAAGGAATGTATTTGGAAAAATTGCTGGTAGTAAGAAGAAAAAAATATAATAAATAAAGTAAAAATAAAATAAAATAAAAACAAATAAGATAAAATAAAAAAAAATTTAAAAAAATAAAAAATAAATAAAAAATAAAATAAAATAAAATGAAATAAAATAAAATAAAATAAAATAAAATAAAATAAAATAAAATAAAATAAAAGCAAATAAATGTAAAAAAGTAGAAGAAAAATGTAATAAAAAAATAAAAATAAAAAATAAAAATAAATAGAGTAAAAATAAAATAAAATAAAAGTAAATTAAGAATAAAATTAAAATAAGCGTAAAACAAAATTAAAATTAAAACAAAATAAAATAAAAATAAAGCAAAAATACAATAAAAATAATATTAAAATAAAATAAAATATAGTAAAAATACAGTATAGTAAATATAGTTCAATATAGTAAAAATACAGTAAGAATAAATTAAAAATAAAATGAAAATAAAATAATGATAAAATAAAAATAAAATAATAATAAAAAATAAAAAAAATGAAATAAAAATGGAACATAAATACAATAAAAACAAAATAAAAATGAGATAATAATAAAGTAAAAATAAAATAAAATGAAATATAAATAAAAATAAAATTAAAAAAAACAGAAATGCAATAAAATAAATAAAAATAAAGTAAAAATAAAATTTAAAGAAAAATAATAAAAATAAAATTAAAATAAGATGTACTTAACCTCAGTGTCATGCTTAAGAAAGGTCAGAAGATTGTGCCTGTTAAAGAAATCAAATGCATGGAATGAAAAGATACAAATTACTCCCCCTGCTGATGATTTCCTTGGTTCAAGGTACAATACTTTAATTCAAACTTTCTTCTTCTTTTATAAAAAAATTATTTTTATTTTCTCTGTTCAGGTTGGTGTTTGGGACTCCTCAAAAGGTCTGCACTTCACGTGGAACTATACGGTCGCTTATTCTGAAGTTATTCAATCTCTGAAGAACAGAACTCTCAAAGTAACAACAATTCTTGTAAGTTTGAAAAACCAATATTCTTTATCTTTTAATTGATTACGAAAAATAATAGTTAGACGCATGAAATATTGCATTTTATAAGAAGCAAAGCAAAGATTCAAGACAAAGTTTTTTTTTTAATATTTTAGAATAAGAAAAAAATCTTTATATTTTCTCAGAGACATTGATGAAACTATCTTACAGATAAAGTGCAACTTAAAAGCTACATTTATAATGGAAATACATTTGTGACATTATTCATTAAATAGTAAGGTTTTGCTGTTTATGATTTAAAAACTTAATTTGCTTCAAAGATTATTACAGGGAAAAAGTTAACATGTTTCAAGCAATTTAAAAACTGTCACCCATTCTCAAGACACATGAAATGGAAATGAGAAAATGTAAAACAACTTAGAAATAAAGAATATAAAGTTTCCAACGAAAAAAAATAATAAAATACTGGTGAAACACATTAGAAAAATGGCGGGAGCTGAGAGAGGTAAATCAGGGCAGAGAGCATTTCCAAGCGTTGTGGTGAAGAGATGAGTAATTCAGGTCGTTAATTAGGGAATCAATATTCACATATATGAAACAAAATTTCTGAACATCTAGATGATCTGAAATAAAAGGGGTGGAAAGAGCTTTGGTTTTATCGAAATTACATTCTAGCCAAAGAGCATGACTATGTAAAAATTTGCTTTCCTAAACACTTTTTTTCCCACAAATAATTTTTTTAAATACATTATTCTAATTTGTTCTAATAACTGTTTAATTATCTTTTTCTTAGTGGCCCTTTCAATGACAGTTATAAACTGTTATATGCAAAGTTGAAAAGCTTATATTTAAACATCTTCATAGAAAATATCAATATTACAGGAATTATTAACGCTTGTGAGTAATCATGTAAAAGTCAATAAATGTTATAAATTGGAGAAGAGGCTTTTTGCTAAATTATTTAATAGCAAGTGCTCACAGCAGGGAAGAAATTATGAATGAGAAATAAAAATTGACGAAGAAAAGTCATCTAGAAAAGAATGAAAATACTTTTCTAACGGCCAAAGGAAAAATTGATTGCATCTTATTCTCATCATTTTTCCAAGTAGGTAATAAACATTAGGGAAGCGTATGACATTTCCCACTAACAGATACGGATGATTAATGGTTTGTACTTACTAATAGAATTTATGTCCAATGGAGAATGAAAGCGAAATGATTTCTATTGTTTCCTAACACGTCTATTCACCAATTTTTTAACGATTTTTTTTCAGCTTTGTGCGAAATAAATCTCTAGTTGAGTTTAGCGATGTAATAAAGAAAATTGCTTTATATGTTTATTTTCGATTCAAAAACTCTTTAGTTCAGATAATTGATTAGTAAATTATATTTTCCGACAGTCATATATCTTTGCTAGTAAAATTTTATCTAAATATTAAATATGTTTGTATAACAAATAATGTATTCAAATATAAACTATTAAACTATATTTTAAGGTTAAGAAATTGTTTGTCTTCAAAGTTTAGGCAATTGTATTCTCAGACACATGGACTGATAACAAATGCATATTCTTTTCTTTTTGTTTTCAATTCAAAGAATCTATTTGAATGTAAATTGCGTTACACTTATACACTGAAAAAAATTCTGGATCATATTAGGATTACAACAATTTATTTTACCATAAAATCGTTTTTTACCGTAAAATATCATACCGCAATTTTTACAGTAATATTTCTTCAATCAAAGTGATTTAGTGATTTTACAATAATTATACTGTTAAAATTAACGTACATTAGATTTTTGCTTCCATAACGTGCACAGGAAAAATGGATTTTACGGTGCTTTTAAAAATCCAGTCGGTATATTTTGCAGTGCGCGCAAGGTTCTAGTAATTTTTAAAAAAATCAAAAATCGAGGTTATGTGGAAATGAAGACTTGCATCAATCAAAACAGATGTCGAATTCGCTTAGTAAATTTTGCTTTCGCAAGAGTTTTTCATTAAAGAAAAGCAATTATTAATAGAATTATGGAATTAATAGATGATATTGTATTATTTAAACTAAACTCTGATGCTTCCAAAGAAACTGAAATTGTTTTTTTGGGGTTGGTTTCTGTGCTACTGAAAGTGTAAGATGTTCGTTTAGTTTTCTTTTACTCGCAACATAGGACATTAGTTAAATCAAAAAATTTCCAACATTTAAGATGAGTTTGAAACTGGTTACGTATGCCTGAAATATGAAAAACCATTCGTTTTAAATAAAGCTGGCGTCTACTTGAAGGAATCATTTTCTTTTTCGCGGTTGCACAAATTTCTAGAAAATATAACAAACAATAATAAGTTGAACTATTTAAAAAAAAAGTATAATAATTTGTTTAACAGAGTTTCAATTTTTATTCTAATTGCCCCATCTTTTTTTGAAAAATTCACTCATTTGCTATTTGTTTTAACAGATACCAAATTTAGTGCTCCTGTCCCTCTTTCTTCTTTCAAGATGGCTCCTGTGTTTATTGAGCGGTAAATCAAAAGGAAAAAGTGGTTTGAATAATTTTCGGGTGACTTTTGTTACCCATTAACTTGTTGTTGCAAATGGAGAAATGTTAGCTTTGAAAGCGCAAAATTTCTAAATACATGTTTTTAGTTTGCTTTTAGGGAATTAAAAAAAATTTATAAAACTTTGTTCGCTATATTTCAATGAATGGTTCTGTTCGGATGTTATAAAGGAGCAGTAAATTTTCATTTAGCCCATGGAATTTCTCCATACATGTTTTTAGTTTGCTTTCTGGGAATTAAAAAAAAATTATAAAATTTTGTTTGCTATATTAAAATGAATGGTTCTGTTCGGATGGTATAAAGGGGCAGTTAAGTTTCATTTAGCCCATGGAACAGCAGAAAACGGTACTCAATGTAGTAATTATTATAATGGAATATTGGAATTGTAGCACTAATGGGGGGTCTTAATAAAGGGCGGACATATCTATCTATCTATCTGTCAATATATATATATATATATATATATACACAAATTAACATGAAAAACATGAATAAAATAAAAATAAAAAACTAAATGGTAGAGAAACAAGAATGGTATAAGCAAATAGTCGTTGTCAAGACACATCTAATTGCCATAAATAATGCGATATTTCTGAATAAAGAATAATTATCCTAAGATAAAAATTATTCTTTATATGTGTCGATATCGCAAAAAACCTTATTTTGAAAAAAATCATGAAATAAAAGAAAAATGTAATAGGAAATCAAACTTACCGGCGTGAATNTTTTTTTTTGTTCAATCGTGCCAGCCAATTTTATTTCCCAAACCTGTAAAAACTTTTAAATATATAAATATATATATATAGAGAGAGAGATAGATAGATAGTAGATAGAATCAGATTTCTGATTTTTAAACGTTATTTCTACTTGAATATACATCAAGTATAAATCTTAACGTGACAGAAAACCACTATAAGATATAAATTCTTAACGACCAGCTTTCAATGAAGTGACAACGTTATTTCTCCCTTTCCGAAAAAACCGAGAGCAAAATCAATTTGATCATTGATTTAGTGACCTGTTCTATCTCATTCGATTGCGAGTACCACTACTTCAGTATTTCTCTCTTCGAGTTCTCAGAACGGCATTGTCTAGAAAAGAGCAATCTGTTGGTTAATGTTTTTATCTATCTCAACATCAGAAATCGCTGAAACTCCGCAGGGGTATTTCTTTAGCTCCCTATCCGTGTTCTTGCGCTTCGGTAGTGTTCCAATGGCAGAAGAAGAAGAAAAAAAACTAAACTTTTTGAGATTGGAAACCGAGATTAGAAGACGACAACCAATTGGTTATCCATCAAGCAATCGATTATGCTCCTGGAATTGTTTTGTTTGAGATCTCTAACTTCCGTTTTCTTCCGGGTTCAATTTCCTGCAGTAACATTTTTATTCGTTTCCTTTTTTTTTTATCTAAACATTGACATTGGATTTAGAGATCAAGTTGCAATTTCAGTAAAAAACTGATGAAGGACTATTTGATGTTTTGAGTTAACTTGGAGAAATAACGGTGATTTTAAGTTATGTTAAATTGATTAATTAGTTTGTTATGATGCTGGACATAATTATATAATGTAACTGCTCGCTGCTACTAGCTAACATATACGTTTCGCATGTACGTTTCACAAAAATATTAAGCGTTGAATTTCAGATAGAATCGAACCATTCTTACCAAAATATGTGGGTTAAATATTAGATAAATTAAGTAGGTAAAATTCAAAAATAAAAAAACCTATAACAGTGCTGAATATACCCGTTGAAGTTCTTGACACTTTTTAACAATTGATATCATTTATATAAATACTATTACATACATTTTCAAATGACCTAAGAAGAATATAACTTTGTTTTGCTATACTAAAATATTGGTAATGTTTTAACTAAACATAAATATTTATGTAGTGAAATAAATATCTGTTTGGTATTATACTATTAATATTATATAAATGGTTTATTTGAACATTAATCAGACTCTAATTATTGAAGAAATTTTGTTAGCTTTTCTTTCCTGTTTATGCAAATCATATGTCCTTCAGTTTCTTTTCTATTACCAAACAAAGGGCATTACATATCAGAAAATTTAAGAAAAGCACTCACTTATAAGATTTTTGAAATTATTAACTCAAAATTGAACAAAAGTAGACCTATCTGAAACTATCTGAATCTAGAAAATGACATTCGACTTCAAGATGTTGAGTTTTTTTTTCATGCGTATAACTATAGTATTTTAAAATATCGTCATTCTAATATTTATCAACGATTTTCTCTCTCCAGAAAAGCGAAGAATTTTATTCTATTCTATATTATAACTGTCGTTGAACGACCGACCCAATTTTTGAATTTACGACAACTAATGTTCAACTTCGTAACTTTGTAATTTTGAACCCAATCCTGAAGACAAGGGAACTTCGGGATGACTCAAGTATCGGGAGAAATTTTGCCTTCGTGGAGGATTTTTGATGCAATTACTCGCATTTGCGAGGAAAACCACGAAAGTGTCTCTCGGTCACTGTGACGGCTAGGGGAGTCTAACCAGTGATCCATTTACCACTCAGGATATTTTACATCAGCATTGTGGTCGATGCAAGCCGGATGCGGATTTCGTCTCGACCAGCCATTACTGGTTTTCGAATCCTGTTCCCCAATTTCAAAAAAATAAAAATAAAACACTTTAAACATTCTAAGGAATTTCAGGAAAAAACACTGTGGTGTAAAGCGATGCAATTAAACAGGGAACCAACTTTGCACTGAATTCAAATACTGTAGTTTTGTAACATTGCAATTAATATTATTAATTTTTATTGCGAAATAATCGCACTAATTGTAATTGCATTAGATGTTTCTCTTTTCCCAGAATACTCAAATATCTTTGATCAGTGTTTTTTTTTGTTGACAATATTTTGCAACCGAATTCTGCAAATTTTAAACAAAAAGCAAAGTTTTATATATTTTATTAAACTGCTTTTTTACGCGTCAAGTTAGTGCATTCTCAGTTCTAAGAAAGTGAGTTCTGAGTGCATTAGCGTTCTGAGTTTACAATTTGTTTTGCATTGTGCAACAGGATAATACGGGCTTTAGTGAGTACTCTGATTAAAACAGTTTCCTAGTTCATTCCTTGCATAAAATGATTATTTTTATTTATGATTATTTTATTTATGTTTCCGAAGGAATGCAATAAATTGAATGGTTCTGGCATCATTCGTATAATTAAGCAACTGAAATAATTTTTTTTGTAATTTGAAAAAATATTCACTCGTATTAACAATAAGCGAATATAAATTAGTTTTACTCTACAATTCTTCCAACGAGTTTGTTTATTTTAAGCCTAGTTGCAAGAATTCACTTGTATGTTGAAATAAATTCATAATAATAAGACTCAATAGCTGACCTTTTAGTGCCAAATATAAACTCGTGGTTTGACTTTTCAACCCCTATAATAAGATAATGCATGCTTTTAAATGCTAAAAATATGAACTATTCTTAAATTTCTTAATCTAATATTTGTTTTTAGAATCCACCATATATGATGGTTAAGAAACCAGACAAACAAACCAAAGGAAACAATGAACAATATGAGGGATTTTGTGTGGATCTTTTAAAAGAAATGTCAAATATTTTAGGATTTAAGTTTGAGCTTCGCCTAGTACGTGATGGATCTTACGGAACAAGAAATGATCGAAACGAGTGGAATGGGATGGTTCGGGAGCTGATGGATAGGGTAAGATTTTTTTACAATAAAATCTTTTTTTGTAACTCTTATGTTTTGCGGTTGTTCTTTTAGTTTAGTTGCATTAGCAATAAATACGTACTCAACAGAAATTTTCTTCGTACTATTTTGAGACAAGACTTAGTCCTTACAAAAACAGATTTTTGCTTGAAAATTTATCCGAGATGTAATTGCAAACACTTTTATTATGATATACGATATTTTATTACGGTTGCATACATTTTTGTTAAACAATGTTATTTTATGTATTGAAAACACATCTACATTTTTAATAATCACAAAAATACATATTTTACGGATTTAACAGACTTTGCTTATTAAAATTACGTTTCTCTAGTAGCTAAAATCGTACATATTATCCTATTTTTATTCATTTACGTGTTAGTATGGATAATTTTGCAAAGCATTAAGAACTTTTGATAAAACTATAATATATAAAATAATCTAAAAGCAAATTCATTTAACACTAAAGAAATTTATAAACTGTTATAAGAAATAAACTAACACGTAAAACATCAAATTATACAATTAAGATTTGATTAAAAAATCGAACTGTTTGAGAGTATAATGCCTCCTATTCTTATCCCTATTATTCCCCAATTCTTAATTTTTTGATTTTTCTAATTTACTGAATTTTAATTTAAGACATAAGAACAAAAATGGCACCCTTATTATGGTATTTATTCAGAAGAAAAAGTCTCCCGACAATCCAGTTAATTTCCATTTTAGTCTTTTTAGAAAGATTTTTTTTATTTATTGTCCTTTTTTTAGTAGAATAGCTTGACTAATTTCATTATTAACGACATTTATTGTTTGTCAGATAACAAAAGGAACAATTAGTAGATAGTTTATGTTATTTTTAAGATTTTTATTTAAAGTACTATTTCAGAAACCAAAAAAATTCCACTTTTTTTTAAAATTCTAAGAATATAATTTAATGACTAAAAATTATGTTTTATTTTAAATTAAAAATGTAATTTAATGCTTTGCATCATTTGGAAATTTATAAGAATGCGTGTTATATTACGGCCACTCTGAGACGAAAGGCATGGTCAAAATTTCCAGAATATGATAAAAATTCACCTTATTTCTGGTTATATGAGAACAGAAAAAAGCTCGGTTTTTTTGCCGAAGCGATGAATGAATGAGATAATGACTTTTACTAAAATTAGCAATAAAATATGGGTTTATACCACGAGATAAAATTTGGTGACTGTTAAAATTTTGTTAGCTTATCATAATACCTTAAAGCATACAATACAAACCATTTATTCGGGTTAAATGTACTTTTATGTACGGTATTTTGTTAACTATGTTTGTAGTAATAAGAACTTTAATTTTGACGACAAAATTTCCGGTCAACTGTTATCATATGAAAGGAAAATTTACCAAATTAGAGATATAAAGACTGTATATTTCGATTTTATTAACCAAAACTGCTTTTTTTTAATTTATCTATTTTTACAAGCAATGTCATTATCATGCAGTACAGTAATTTTACCGGAATTGTTTTCACCGGGTAAAACTAGATATTTAGCTACATCAAATTAATTTTAATAAAGTACTTTTTTTATTTAGCTTAAATTGGGATATTCTCGTCATACGTAAATTATAAAAATCCAAATGTATTTAATACATATCAAATTTTGAATATACAGCAAATACAGCAAGGAATTTTGTACAAAATTCCTTGCTGTATTTATCCATAAGTAGCTTCGACACAAATACATTGGGAATGGATTAGCTAATAATTTTAACAAAAATGTCGCCATTTTTAAATTATGAAAACAGTCAGTATTTTGAGCATTGTAAATTGGTTGTATGTTTTGAATTTACTATTATCAATTTAGTGTGATATAATAAATAAAATAACATACCTTACCTGTTTAAAAACTTTATGGGAATATTGTATTGTAACTTTACAGTAAAGTTATATTTTTTATATTCAAGTATACTTTACAGTAAAATTTGTTTGTTGTTAATATAAAAAATGGTTTGTCATCACTCTTTTATTTTCTTTATTTATTTTTTTCATATCTAATCCGTGTGATATTTAATCAAAGCCGAAACCAAGTAATAACTTTTTCTATTTATTTTTCACTTTCTTATTTCCTCAAACTGTTAAAACTTGTTGAGAAATTTTCCGAGTATTATAATTTTAACACAAAAAAAAATCGCTGAAATACAATAAACCCTTCGTATGAGATTTTCGTAAGTTGTTAATGCTTGCTGAAAGCATAGTTTTTAAGGGTTGAGAGCACCACTCTAAAATCTTAAAAAGTGCCTAAGGACCCTAAAATAACGTACTCATAGTGCTAGGTGTAGTAAGTACATGAATTTTTATTATTTAAGCAACCTCTTACAGATTATTTAGAGCGTTCCCTAACTTTGAAAAAGTTTTTTTAAGGCGTTTAAACTCGTTACTCGAGCAAATTTTCACCGACTAACTTCAAATATAAACTGTCTAGTTAAAATGGTTTTAGTTTCTTAAGGAATTGCACGGGGTTATTTAGATTTTTGAGTATATTTTTTCCTTCTTTTTTTATAAATTAATTTATATCGATAACTTAGAAATTTGAATTTTTTATACGTTCTAGTTTTGCAAACTTTAGTGCATAAAAAACTATCTACTTCTTTAACTATTTATATTATTATAAATTCTTGTAATCTTAGTTTTTAAATTACAAATGCTGCAAGACAGGCTTACATAATTAAAAAAAGAAGAAAATCAATAAAGACGTCTTAAAGTTTACTCTCATTGGAAAATTTTATTTTTCAATTCACAAGTTATTCAATATTCCATTTATTTCATGTAGTCTGTTGCATTTAGAAGAAACATGACCCCATAAATAACTGTAAAGAAGATTTTTGTAATTAACTTATTCAATGGAACGGTCTTTAAATGCCTCGAGGGTAAAGAATATAATCAGTTTCTGAGAAAAATGTGAGAACTATCGTTAATTACCTATCCTATATAAATAAGTTTTCTTTTTTCTATTTTTTATTGTATCTTTTCCTTTAAATGGCACGTAGAAAACATTAAACAGTTTCGTTAAATATACAGTCTGCCATACATCACAGTAACGTTAATTTAACTTGACAAGAACCTTCTCCATACGGTATATGTTCATTATTGAAGTTTATGTCAAAGTATAGCTCATTCTTTTGCTCAAAGTTTTCCTTCATTGATTCATTCAGTCTTACATATACTGATTTAATGGGGTTACAAGTTCATTCATAGTTATATAGCTGGGTTATGTAACAAACGGTTATAAAAATATTTTCATAACCGTTGTTTCTTGATATGGTTTTAAAAAAGTTTTCATTTCGCGGTATTAAGAATACTTTGTAATTAATCTCTTAAATTCATTTCTTGAAGTGTGGCAGTTTGTGTTAATATTTAGAAATATTTAAGAAATTCGTTTTTCTAATCAAGCGGAATTGGTAAATTGTAATTTAATATTGTTATTCATTTATTGTATTCTTTATTAAAATAAAATAATATTTCGTATGATCATAAAAAGCTTGCATTTTTTCTAATGTTTTCTTCTTAAAAATCATACTGTCTTTCTAAATAGAGATTAATAGGTATATTTCTTCTCGTGAATTGTGTGAGCAACAGTATTGTTTTTTTCATTAATTAGTTAATGCATGCTTTGTTATCTTAATAACATATAACGAACGAGTGATATAAATTTGAATGAGTAATACGCGTGGTTAGGCCGGAAAAAGAAGATGAATAAAACATTGCAGCTGAAATATATCGAGGCATAATGATATTATAAATATTATTTTTTATTTTCAATTTAACTTCCAGATTTCTAAGATTTACTAAGAAATGGGGTCATTGCAGAAATTAAATTAAATATTTAAATCCTCCAAGTAATTAAATCTACCACTTATAATTAAATAAGTACAATTGTATTGCAAAAATGTAATAAAGGAATTATGCTTATTCTTTTACTCATTTAATGCTAATATGTGAGAAAAAGGAACAAGCAGTTTTTAAAAATGGCATGTTATATTTGACTCACCTAAGAAACTATATAGACTAAATAAAAACAAATGATCTAAACTACCAGAATGAGGTAAAATTTACCATGTGTATGGCTCTACAGGAACTCAAAAAAGCTCGATAATCGTTAATGAAGCGTTTTGGTAATGATTTTGATAAAATTAAAAAGAACATATGGTTGTACAACGAGGGATAACATTTGGTAAATAGAGTAAAATTTGATAATTATATTATAACTTTAAGAGGATGACATAAAAATCCTTTATTCGGTAAATTTACTTTTCAAATCTGCATTTCTTTCTAAAAAGATGGTAATAAAAACAATTTTTATAACTATAATTTCATGTTAACAGTTAATATGTGAACGGAAAAATTACTTAATTAATGGTTTGAAAACCANAAGGCGTTTAAACTCGTTACTCGAGCAAATTTTCACCGACTAACTTCAAATATAAACTGTCTAGTTAAAATGGTTTTAGTTTCTTAAGGAATTGCACGGGGTTATTTAGATTTTTGAGTATATTTTTTCCTTCTTTTTTTATAAATTAATTTATATCGATAACTTAGAAATTTGAATTTTTTATACGTTCTAGTTTTGCAAACTTTAGTGCATAAAAAACTATCTACTTCTTTAACTATTTATATTATTATAAATTCTTGTTATCTTAGTTTTTAAATTACAAATGCTGCAAGACTGGCCTTACAAAATTAAAAAGGAAGAAAATCAATAAAGACGTCTTAAAGTTTTCTCTCATTGGAAAATTGGATTTTTCAATTCACAAGTTATTCAATATTCCATTTATTTCATATAGACTGTTGCATTTAGAAGAAACATGACCTTTAAAATAACTGTGAAGAAGATTTTTGCAATTAACTTATTCAATGCAACGCTCTTTAAATGCCTCGAGAGTAAAGAATCTAATCAGTTTCTAAGAAAAATGTGAGAACTATTGTTAATTACCTATCCTATATAAATAAGTTTTCTTTTTCCTATTTTTTACTGTATCTTTTCCTTTAAATGGCACGTAGAAAACATAAAGCAGTTTCGCTAAATATACAGTCTGCCATACATCACAGTAACGTTAATTTAACTTGACAAGAAACTTCTCCATACGGTGTGTGTTCATTATTGAAGTTTATGTCAAAGTATAGCTCATTCTTTTGTTCAAAGTTTTCTTTCATTGATTTATTCAGTCTTACATATACTGATTTAATGGGGTTACATGTTCATTCATAGTTATATAACTGGGTTATATAACAAACGGTAATAAAAATATTTTTATAAGCATTGGTTCTTGATATAGTTTTAAAAATGTTTTCATTACGTGGTATTTAAAATACTGTGTAATTCATCTCTTAACTTCATTTCTTGAAGTGCGACAGTTGGTGTTAAAATTTAGAAATAATCAAGAAATTCATTTTTCTGGCAAATGAATAAAGCGGAATTAGTAAATTGAAATTTAATATTATTATTCATTTATTGTATTCTTTATAAAAATATAGTTCTTATATTCAAGTTGTTTTTCAGTGATTGATCCAATATTTTCTAATGTTTTCCTCTTAAAAATCATGCTGTCTTTCTTAATAGAGATTAATAGGCTTATTTCTACTCTTGAATTGTCTGAGTAACATGCATTGTTTTTTTATGAGTTAGTAAATGCATGCTTTGTTATCTTCATAACATATAACGAACGAGTGATATAAATTTGAATGGGTAATACGCGTGGTTAGGGCGGTAATGCAGATGAATAAAACATTGAAGCGGAAATATATCGTGACATAATGAGATTATAAATATTATTTTTAATTTTCCATTTAACATTTAGATTTCTAAGATTTACTAAGAAATGGGGTCACTGCAGGAATTAAATAAAATATTTAAATCCTCCAAGTAAATAAATCTACCACATATAATTAATAAGCACAATTGTATTACAAAAATATAATAAAGGAATTATGCTTATTTGTTTTACTCATTTAATGCTAATATGTGAAAAAAAGGAACAAGCAGTTTTTAAAAATTAAATGGTATATTTGACTCACCTAAGAAACTATATACACTAAATTAAAACAAATGATCAAAACTGCCAGATTAAGGTAAAATTTACCATGTGTATGGCTCTATGGGATCTCAAAAAAACTCGGTAATCGTTAATTAAGCATTTTGGTAATGATTTCGGTAAAGTTAAGAAACGCATATGGTTTTATAACATGTGATAAAATTTGGTAAATAGAGTAAAATTTGGTAATTTTATTATAACTTAAAAAGCATGACATAAAAATCTTTTATTCGGGAAATTTACTTTTCAATTTTGCATTTCTTTCTAAAAAGATGGATTCTAATAAAAACAATTTTTAAAACTATAATTTCCTGTCAACAGTTAATATATGAACGGAAAAATTACTAAATTAATGGTTTAAAAACCATATATTTTCGTTTTTATTAACCAGATTTTTTTAAATTGAAATGTCACAACCTTGCAGTACGCTAATTATTTATTCACTTTATTTTTTGCTTTCTTCGTTATTGCATATTATATTTATAAAATGCCTTTTTCATAGGAGGCTGATCTTGCCATTGCTGATTTTACAATCACATACGAAAGAGAACAAGTTGTTGATTTCACAATGCCCTTTATGAATCTAGGGATAAGTATATTGTTCAGGCGTCCAACTCGCAAGGTTCCTAAGCTTTTCTGGTTTCTCCGTCCCTTAAGTCTGGAGGTATGGATGTACATGGCAGCAGCCTACATGAGCGTGAGCCTGCTCCTCTATGGTGTTTCAAGGTTTAGTCCATATGAGTGGGCGAAACCTCATCCTTGTCAGGGTATCACAATACATGCTTGCAGAAACTGTTTCTCAATGCAAAATAGCCTATGGTTTGCAGTTGGATCTTTAATGAGGCAAAGCTCAGAGCTAACACCGAGGTATGTTCAAACATACATATTTATTTTCTTTTGATTCTCGTTAATACGGAATAATAAAAGAACAACTGAAGACAGATTACACTGTAAAAAAAATACTGAGCATTAGAAAGTACCGGTACTTATTATCGTAAAATTGATTTTTACTTTAAACTTATTCAAAACAATAAATATGTTATACTGTAATTTTAACAGTAATATTTACTATAAAATTTCCGAATTTTTGTAATCAATTGAATATTACTGTAAAAATAGCTGTATAAAAGGTTAGAGTAAAAATGAGTTTTGTGGAGGCTGCAATCAGGATGTCAGTAATTTTTACAGTGCATGTACTGATAAATATAAGCAACCTATATGTATAAGTATTAAAATGTATACAAATTATTGAAATGATATCGCTTTCACCAAACGTAAAAAAAATTGCTTCAATTACTATTGCTACCAGAAAAGTATTTTAAATGTTTCTGGAATAGCTATTAGATAATAGCCCAATTAACAAAAAAATCATTTTACTGGGAAATTAATGCAGATTTAACCAAAGACTCTCTCCTAAATAATTTGAAAATGTTACTTATATTTCACCTAGTCCTATACAATTAAATTATTGAACTATTTTGACACATTTTGCAACTAATGTTTCACCATTCAATGAAATAAGCAACGTATTCCTTTAAGGTAACTTATTATTTAGACATTTTATAGCATTTATCCAAAGAAAATATTTGTTTTTTGAATTAATGCCCTTAATTTTCATCATAATGATAACTAAATATTTTCGGTAAGTGTTTTGTTTCCCTAAAAATGACTAAAACTAAAAAGTACATGATTGATGCAATATTAGAATTAAGTTTTCCAAATATTGATACTAAGCATTTAAGTGAAAAGAAACATTAAAATATAAGCAAAATAAAATGTAACTATTCTATAATTGTTACGTAAATGTAAATGTTAGAGATACTAATACAGTAGCTAGTAATTTAATTTCTCTTATACTTTTCACGTTCTTAAAAAATTTAAATATCTTCAACATATTTGATATTACCTTTTTTTCAGGGCAACTTCTACACGTGTAGTTGCTGCTACTTGGTGGTTTTTTACACTGATAATGATATCATCTTATACAGCAAATCTTGCTGCATTTCTTACCGTTGAGAGAATGAAATCACCCATAGAAAATGCGGATGATCTTTCAAAGCAAACTAAAATTCAATATGGATGCGTGCAATCTGGATCAACAAAATCATTTTTTAAGGTGAGAATATAATGTAAAGTATGAATAGATAGCAGAAATATAAGTTTTGATATTCTATGAGCGGCAAATGTGCTACTAAATCATTCACAATTCTCATCGAAAAAAATTAATTATTTTAGGAAGCGTGTACATTTTTATGAAATAAGAGGTGTTTAATATGTAAACAAATTGATTCGTCAATAGTTAAATTTTAACCGATGGCTAGCGATTAACAAAATAGAAAATTCTACTTCATATTTTGCTCATCCCGCTCGAACGGTTCGTCGTAGAAGGAATGTTCTAATTTCGACAGTGACGTTCCTCGTGATTCGTGTTCGTGATTCAAATTATCTGTATCTTAAGTTTCATCGATTTCGGTTGGATTGTTAATTAGTCTATAAAGTACACATACACACACGCATTCACAGGCAGACATTATATATATNTAGTTTCATTTTGTCTTGCAAACACAATATTACATAAAGTGACGCAAATAAATTTTCAAACAATTTAGAATTATAAAAAATAAACTTAATCTTAATTTATATAAATTTTAAAACCATTGCACATATATTTAAAATTGTAGTATTTCTAAAATGTAAATAAAAAGGAAGCTTAGTATTATGTGTTTCTAAGACAGAAACAAGTAAATGAAAGATGTTGTGCTTCTTAACGCACATAATTTTATAATATGTTGTATTTTATTACTCATTGTATTAAATTAAAAAAATGTATGTTAACCTATAAAATAATAATTCTCAATAAATCTAAGAATTAATTTGAGAAGAGATTGAAAATTTAACTAAATCACCGTGATAAAAAAGGATAACAAGACCGCAACTACGAACTTTTAAGGTTTATGAGCTTAGTACTAATGATTTAATAGGCCTAAGAAATGAATATGACACAAAATATCAAATATTTTAATTCATAATTTTTTTTAAAGATATGCTTGTAAACTAAACATGAATAAAATATTTTCAGTTATTGTACCAGATATTACAGTGTTAAACTGCAGCAATAATTTTTATTTCTTTTCAAATCATTAAAAACAAAATATTTCAGTCTAGACATTTTCTAGACCGACACTTTTACTAAAACTTTAAGAACAGCTCAGCTGTCCAAATTTGTTTAAATAAGATTGTGAAACAGAAATATTCTTTTCAGAAATATCAGAATAATAATATTTATCAGAAATATCAGAATATAATCGAATTCAGAAATAACAGAAATATCACAAAACACCAGTTCTCTCAACCAAATGCAATCAGATCAAGTTTTACTACATTCAACTAATTTCATCAACACTAGTTGAAATATATCAATTTCAATTACAGATAAAAAAACAGGTTTTTTTTGCCAAAATTTTAAATGTTTATATATCTTAGACTACATATGATTACATCTCAGTTAATAATAATATATAATATGATAAATATATACTATTATAATATGAATATATACTATAATCTATGATATGTTATGAAGGGCTAGAATGGATTTTTGAATCCTGAAGTACTTTTTCAATGTGTGTGAGACATATTTTTCCCATTTTACATATTTCCTTTCCAAAATTTTATATTTGTTGTTTTAACCTATTATTTTGATATTTTAGTGAAATTAATTGTACCTAAACACATGTTAATTTTTTTTTCTAAAAAAGGTACCACATTATCTAAGAAATGTGCAGATGTACTTTTCTCTTAACTCTGAAGCACAAGATTGAAAAATTTCCATGCTCCAAATTTAATGATCATTGAAGTTTGTGAAGAGTTTTCGGCTAAATAAGCCACTTTTACTTTCTCATTGAACAGTGTGTAGAGAAATTGTTTTATTATGCAAGAAAACAGCAAGGTTAAAATTTCTAAATAAAATAAATTAAAAATGAATCTTTTACTTAATTTTTATATCGTGAGTAATATACGGGAATATTAGGTAAGATAAAAACATTTTTTAACTTAAAATAAAATCATAATTCGTAGAGGTAGAAAAAGCTGTCGTAATGAAAATTTGATCAAAGTATTGGTATTTAATATTTGTGCAAATTTTTTACATGTTTCTAAATACTTTTTGCCAGATATGTTAATGCAATATTTTTAATGCATTTTTTTATTCTTATTTGCAAATATACAAATAATTAATATCTACGTATGTATTTTTTTTTTTAATTTTTAGAACTCTGAAATTCCTGTATATAAGAAAATGTGGTCATTTATGGAGTCTGCCAGACCGTCAGTATTTACAAAATCAAACAAAGAAGGAAAACAACGAGTTTTAGCCGGGGATTATGCATTTTTGATGGAGTCCACGTCTATTGAGTATGAAACACAAAGAAATTGTGAGCTGACTCAAATTGATGGATTGCTTGACACAAAAGGGTACGGAATTGCAACTCCTCAAGGTAAAGTTAAATTGCATCCTCAATTCAGTTTATTCATTGAAAAGCAAGTTCAAAAAAAAAACAGATTATTTATTATATTATTTAGATTTGTTATGGTTAATTAAAATCTTTATCGTTTATAATGTTATTATAAAGAACTCAAAATAAAAAAATAAAAAATAGTTTAATAACTTAAATTTGTCCATTAGATAGCCTCGTATTAAGATGCGATCTTTATGATTCTAGGCTTTAACTTTTTATCATCTAGTGAATTATTGCAGAGGGTATTTAACATACGAAATCAGATACTAAAATGAGCGTTTACTGAGTAAGTATACTGTAAAATATTCTGGATCTTATTACGGTAAAAAGTACCCGAAACAGAGTACTGGTACCTTTTACCGTTAAATCCATTTTATCGAAATATGTTGTGGAACAGGAAATCTGGTATACCGTAATTTTTACAGGAATAACTACCGTAAAATCACTGAATCACTCGAATTAATTAAATATTAGTGTAAACATTACGGTTTAATATTGTACTGTAAAAGTGGATTTTACGAATGATGCACCCGAAGTGTCGGTGCTTTATATTGTTGTTTGGATCAGAATTTTTAATAATGCATTCCTTTTTTTCGTTGATTTCGGGTATTTGACCCTCTGGAAAAGGGGAGAAAGTTACAATCTAAAAATATAGTAAATATAATTTAGTCAGATGAATGGTTAAAAGTTTAGTCTCTTCAAAGCTAATTAAACTTTATATTTCACTTTATAGTAAGAATTACGAGGATTGTCTGAAACGAAGGCACCATTCCGTTCAACCAATACCGCTGTTTCAATTTCCCTTTTACGCTATTGCGCACTCATGTCTTTGGATAGTGTCTGTCCACTTCTCCCATCACAGCTAGATTGTATTGTGTTTGCATGCTTTTATGAGCTTTAAAAATGTTTTAGACTATTGCCGAATTCCCCGACTGCTAAGTGCTTACTCTACTGTGGATTTTAAACGGTAAAAGAGTTAAGCCAGCTGAATTTATTAGAGGTTTACGGCAAAGATCCAATGAGTGAGGAAGTGGGTTTAACAATTTTATGATAGGAGCAGTGGTAGCTTAGAGATAGAGCAGTCGCCTTCTTATCAGGTGATCCAGGCTGGAATCCCAGCTGTGGCTGGTCGATAAGAAATCCGCTAGTGGCTCGCACTTACCGCAATGCTGATGTAAAATATCCTCAGTGGTAGACGAATAAAGGAAATGAATCTCCTCGCCGTCGAGATAACCATGGGAGGTTTCCGTTTTTCTCACCTCTATGTAACGCGAGTACGGGTTAGCTGCATCAAAAAGTCCTCCACGTAGACTTGCTCCAATCCAGCATTTCAGTTATCTTTCAGGTAACCTTCAAAATTACATAGTTACGGTTTTGATCATTTATAGCTCAAGCTCAGAAATGGGTGGACTATTCAGCGCCGGTTATAAATAAAATAAAATTTAATAATGGGGACACTAATGTTCATACCGAATCACTGAAGCAACCCCTTCTATTGTCAATGATGTTTTGATTGACAATAACTAAAATGGAGAGAAATTGTGATTTTATTATTGCAATCTATGGTTACCAATTAGTTAAATATTTTTTTTCTTCAATAAAAATACTTTCATAAACGTCAAAATATTTCTAGGCATAGGTAGCAAAACCCTCAGTTTGCGTTTGTTCTCTTGTCCTCTAATGGGATGAATTGGTTTGCAATTCCAACCTATATACGTTTCTTAAGATGTCACAAATTCTTTTTCCTTATCAGCAATCTTATTTACATTAAAATTGCCACTTAGGCAGTCATTATGAATAAGTTAGTCATAAAAATTCCTCGTATTAATATTATGTGAAAAAATTGAAAATCATTGCTGATGAAAAAAAAAAACAGTCTGGAAAATTAATTAAGCCCAGTAACTCCAAGAAGTTGTAAAATTATCGTGTGCATTTTTTATTGCAGCTTGTTCTGCTTTTTTATTAAATGCTTATGTTAAAATGATTTTTAATGACTTTAACAAATCTTCATTATAGATTATGGTGCTGAAGTTTATCTCGTTTAAAAGTATGTGGACATGAAAAACCTAGAACATATATTTTCCCAAAAGATAAAAAATAAATCTACGAAAACCAAACAGTGCCAACCAAGTTAGTGCAGTGCGAACCTTGCAAATATAATAAATAATAAGGATATAATATAATTAATAACTTAAAGTATCTTCATCGCCTACTTCTTCACGAATTCCATTCTTTTCATTTACAATTAGGAAGTAAATAAATACCTAATTTTTTGCATACTAAAAGAAAAAATATTCTTCTATCACTCTTCTGAAAAATATATCTCATATTTGACATTTTAAACTTATGTCAAAGTTTTCTTTTAAAGGCAGAGATTTCCGTGTCAAGTCACAAAATAGCCTCTTGATGCATCTACAAAGATAACATATTATCTCCATAGCAACCAAGAATCTTGAAAACGTGACTAGTTCTTCAATACAATATAATCCCCTTAGTCCTATCCTTCATTGAGATCTCTAGATCATGGTATTATTCCGTGTAGGAGTCATTTAAAAAAAATATCAAAACAATGTTTGAGGATTCAAGTTTAGATCAAAACATGATTTTTAGGATAGCTATTTTTCAATCATTATTTTTTAAAAAGGCATTTAGTCTTCATTGGATGTTGCTTTATGTTTATCCATTGTTAAATCACTGATTATTTTCTTCATCATATATAATACATCTTACTTTGTATAGTTCGAATTTGTTTTCATGCTATCATTTCCGTTCAAAATGCAATCGACAATTGCAGAAAAAACCGAGCTGCTCAGAAAATGCTTCATCTAAGACAAGCGAACGTCCTAAACAGTAACAAATAAAGAAATGAATAATAAAGTGCGGAAAATGAAACAAATTTTATACTATAGATTAAGTATAATAAGTTAATTACAAAATAAAGTATTAACTGCAACTGTAATGTTATATTTATATTTACAAAAATCGTTAACTTTATTGCTTTGAAAAAAATAATGTACAGTGTGACCAAAAAAAAAACAGAAAAAAACCCATCCAGAATGACTTTTGATCTAATGATCGGATCTGCATGATCTAGGGACTCAATCTTAGTGATTCGAGGTAGTGACCTCAACTATGCTAATAAATTAGTGCTAATGATACTTTAAATTACGAAATCTGACACTAAAAAGTACTTTCTCTGAATAAACATACTTTGTTTCAACGGATTTGGACTTCTGACCCTTCACATAGGTAGCCGCAAAAAAGGTAGAATAAAAAGGAAGCCGCAATCTGAGAAAT
Source organism: Parasteatoda tepidariorum (assembly GCF_043381705.1). NCBI lineage: Eukaryota > Metazoa > Arthropoda > Arachnida > Araneae > Theridiidae > Parasteatoda > Parasteatoda tepidariorum. Next base: position 29,776,695 of record NC_092210.1, read on the forward strand.
ATAGTCCCCGCAGTTTGACCAGGAAAGCGATTCAAAGTTTGTACCCCATAATGTTAATTTTACTTTTTGCGTATTTCACCATATCTTGAGAACTTCTTAAGCGAATTGAAAAAATTTTGCTCACAACTCTAGAGCTTGTTTGTCCAAAGAAAAATCCACGTAAAAATGAATTTCAGTAAATATTTATTTTTAATAGTCGAAAGCATTTTGAATAATAAGGTACAAAATTTTTTACATAAGTATGTTTACATGGCAAAATACAAAATTTGTGCAAAATTGGTAGAATAGTTCCTGAGGAATCAAATTTGAAATATCCGCATCTCTAAAGTTTGGGGTGGAAATTGTGTTATCAATACTACTCCATTAAACTTAAATATCACGAAAAAAAGGACCAGTAAGTAAAAATTGTAGAATATTACTGACATAAGAAAACTACCAATATAGGGTATGAGAAGTGCTAAGAAGAAATCATAACTCTGAACGGAGCAGCTATAGTGATTTACTGAAAATGTAAAATATTTTTAAGTTAGTACCAACAAATAAAATTCAATCGATGCTCACCATTCAGCATAATTAAATTTCCGTACACTGCAAAAAAATCTTGATCTAATTACGATATAAAGTACCGGCACTGTAGGTTTTTTATCCACGAAATTCATTTTATGGAGAAATCCAGCTTTGCCATAAAATATTATACCATAATATTTGCAGCGATATTCATTTAATTAGAATAATTCAGTTATTTTATAGTAATAGCTACCGTAAAAATTACGTAATATAAGTTTTTTTGTTCTGTAACATGTTACGGTAAAAACGGAATTTTCGGTAAAATGTACCGGTACCCTGAGTTTCGATACTTTTCACCGCAATAAGATCTGGTATTTTGTATAGTGTATGTAAATGCAAAGTATGCAAAATAATGCCTAAACCAGCTAAAAGATATGTCATATGAATTTGAACAAATAATAAACAAACTTTATTTCAACGGTTTCATTCGTAATCTAAGTCTACACATAGGCTGAACATTTTAATAAAATTTTTGTCAGTAATGAGTGCATGACAAACAAATTGCTTCTAAAAGGATGACCTGCAAGAAGACAATAATTTTAATTTCCTTTTTTTTTCGGCACTGAAGATTACAAACTGGCATTTGAGCTTTTGTACCATAAATACTTCAGAGTATTAGAAAATAAACAATAAAATGTTGAAAAGTGTATGAGATGAAATAATTTAAAGAATTAATCAAATATTTATAATTTTAAAGTAAAGTTTCTATTATAAAAGATTAATATCCAAATGATTTCATTCAAATAACTTCTAAAAAGTATTTATATATGTATAAATCAATCTGCAAGGGCTTAGAAGACTACAATTTTAATTTACATATTTGAGCATTAGAACTACAAACCGATATATGCGCATTTTTATCTAAAATATTTTAAAGTATTTGAAACTAAACAAAGTAGTTTGTGAATTTAGGAATTTAAATAAGTAATCAAACATTTATAAACAATATTAACAGTTTTGAAATTAAAAATTATTTCCAAAATCATATATTTAAATTATTTCATTTAAATAAGTTTTAAAAAGGAAAAATATGTGGACGTATAAGTTAGAAAAGTATAGACGAGTATACAGCAATTTATTATATAAAATAGTTTAATTCAAATGCACACATTTATAGGAATTGTAATCATATTCCAAGAAAACTCTATCTCATTTTCTAAAAGGATACAAATTCTTCTGCTCAATTCATTACTATTTCAAAGTACATTGATTACTCTGAAGTTTCTAAAATAAGTTTTATCTTTCCTTTAACGTGCCTTAATCAGAATATTTTCTGAAACTTTTATCTGCATTCATGAAGATGAAAACGAATCTGAAGATCTAAAAATAAAACTATAGCCTTTTCTGCTGACCCAATCAATAACTTCTGGGGACCTTGTAAAACCCCTCACCCCACCTAGATTTACGTCATTGATTTCCAATAGCAAACGAGTGATAGGATAGTATCATTTCGCATCGTCATGTATACGTACGTATCCACCCCTTTCCCCTCTGGATATTTCTAATTAGGAAACACGCCAGGCCTATGCCTAAAGCAATGCTTGAGGTTTTGGCTAGATCAACATTTTACTTAAAACTGATTAAGGTCTTTTGAAATCCCGATTCGAACAGTACTTTTGATATGCTTTGAAAATGTATTCTTAAAATATTTCTCTGATGAAACGAGAAATTGCTGTTCATTTAAATGGGTTGATTTTAAATTGTATTTTAAATTGAATTTGATAAACTGGTTTTGTAAGAAAGAGTTATTTCAAAAACAAGCAAAATTAAAAACATGTTTTTAAAAATATGTCGAAATCAGTCCTTATTTTTTTTAAATCTCTGTTATTATCTTTAGTATGCATTTAAATAAAATATAGTCAAAATTAAAGTTTCCGTTGCAAGATCATTTTCTTTTTTTAAAAAAACATTCTATTTTTGTATTATATTTGGGGATTTTATTAACCAAAATAACGCAGTGAACTGATCGTAAAGACACCTTTCCAAGTAAAACATCGAAGTCAAGCATCAATACCTGCGGTCAATTAGTGGGTGGGTGACCACTTTGATTATCCCGCTTAGGGACCAAGGATTCACGATATCTAGCCTTGTTAAACTATTCTATCGTAAGTCAATCACAGGTCGTCAGACTACCAAAGTAGAGAAGCCATCCCATCTACAGAGAATCAAATTGCGATGGCAAATTCTTTGCATTTATCTCCGGAATGTTTCCCAGACCATGCAGACAGCCCATGGTACAGCTTTGCAACGTAGCCTAATAACCAGATCTACTAACTTAACTAATTACTAGAAAATTTAAAACTTTTCAGGTTAGAGAAAGGTGTAAAGATTGTTTCTATAATAAGTTTTTGTTAAAAAGAGACATATCTGAGGAAAGAAAAAAAAAATGACAAAGAATTTCATGTTCTAATGCTTCATATGCTATAATTGTGGTAGATTACAAGATAGGAATTTTATATTTCTTGTCATTTTTTTTTCCATATTAAATTATTTTTCCGGTCTAACTAAAATCATCCTAGCATAATTTCTTAAATAAATAAGAAATGATTGATAACTCAAAAATAATCAATTCCGGGGAAAAGTCAATGTCATGTGTTATTAAAAACACCGATTAACTTTTCTAAATATAAACCCGGACATATTAAAATATTTTTTGCAAGAACCTAAGGAGTAAGTCAGATATGGTGCATCTATAGTAATAATAAAGTGTTTATTATTAAATGCACATTTAACTTTAAAGTAAAATTACTTTAGATATGCATAACACTAAAGTATCCTTCTAATTTAAAATGCATGATAACTCTAATATATTGTAGCTCTAATACTTGCAAATAAATAATGCTTCCGTTACAAATAGTCAAAACGTACCAATCTTGTGTTAGTATTGCAAGCGATGCAATCAATTTATGTTGTTTAACATTAGTCCAGACCTTTGATATGATATGAAGATCCATGGACACGACAGCAACAACAACATTACCTTTTAACAATTATCAATGGAACAAAAATTTCGTTGCGAAAGAGTGGTTTTAGAAAAATTACATTTATGTATCCATATTTATTTCGACAAATTTATACATTATTTTTATGAAGCTTTATGAATATATGAAGTATGAATGTATGAAGTATGAATATATGAAGTAAGAATGTATGAAGTAAGAATGTATGAAGTATGAATGTATGAGGTATGAATGTAGGGAGCATGAATGTATGAATCATGAAGTATGAATGCTGGAAATGCATGTGGAGGCTTTGGACTTTAATACAAAAGAATCAGATACTTAAAACAGGAGATAGATGGAATTAGTTCGAAAGTTCATCAAGCTGCTTTGTAACTTTACATGTAAGAAGCGTTAATATAATAGTAATATAATAGTATAAGAAGTTTTAATGTAGTAGGAAGTTTTAAGTTGTAAGATATATTAAGCTGGCAAATAAAAGATTCAAATGAATATTTATTGAAAGAAATTGTCTTTGAAAAATTTAAAAAAAATAATAACTTATTGATTTCAGTTGATTTAGTTAAAAATTGAATTATTAACAAAATTTGTAATTTTTTTAAATATGTAAGTGGAAGAAAATATTAGTAGATTAATTACTTTGGTTAATATTTTTAGCGTAATTAAAATTGGAATATACTTAAAAAATATTTTTTCGAAACTTCATATTAATTGAAATTAAATTTTTAATTAAATAATTTCTATATATATATACACACAAAAAAATAATAATAAAATAAAATTTGAAGAACTTTTAATGCGAAAAGGTAAAGGTCTTCATCAGGACACATTCATTACGATAAATGCGATATTTCTGAATGAAGTATAATTATTCCAAGATACAAATTACTCTTTATAATGTGTCTATATCGCTAAAAAATAAAAATGCAATGGAAATAGAATTTGAAATAAAACAAAGCAGAAAATAAACTTACTGGCGTGGAGCAAAAGTAAAAAAAAAATTTATAAATTGATATTCTAATTTTACAGTTGACAAAATTTCGCGAAGAACAGAATTAAGCAGTGCTTATAGCTTAAATCGTACAAAATACTTTTAAAAATATATTTGGTCGAAAAAATATGAAGCAAATAACATTTCAGTGCTGACATCTATGAGAAAAATCTAGTAATTAAAATTTTTTGGAAAATTTATTTAACAAAATCCTTAATAGGAAGAAAATATAATTAATAATGGAAAAATAAATAAATAAATAAAAAATCTTAAATAATTTTTTTTTAAAATTCCGAAGTAAATAAATAAAAAAAAACAGTCAAAATAAATCATTGTTGTAGTTTAAATTGCAGACTTAAATTAGGAATAAACCATTTAATTAGCATCTCACATTTCATAGGGTGACTGTTTATAAATCAGAGCCTGCATACATGGATAGAAAGCCGTTTGCAGGCTTTATCCTTCATTCATACATCCTTTCATAATTTTAAAAACTACACGTATTACCTGTATTTATCTAGGGTGGCTGTTCATAAGCCAGAGCCCATTCCATTCTTTCAAAAAAATTAGTAAAAAATAAAAAATAAACTGTTTATTATACAGGAAAATTAAAATTAAATAATTAAAGTTTTTTTAAGAAATGCTATAATTTATTTTGAAGTTTACTTAAAAATTAATAGATTTATTAATAGAATCAACAATTTTTCTCTAAAACCAGAAGCGATGGACTTGGAAAACATAATATATGATATGTAATTCCAAAACAAAATTCTTAAACTTTTACAAATTGTGTCGAGTATTTCTGGACACTTTAAATATCATCATATTTACCTTTAAAAATTTCGTTCGGATCCCTGATAACCATAAAAATCATTATTTTTTTTTAAATATTGCAGGATCACCTTATACAACTCCTTTCTCAAGTGTTATTTTAAGACTACAAGAGGATGGTGTCCTGCACGCTTTGAAAGAGAGATGGTGGAAAGCGGGTGACCCATGTCCTCCAGAGGAGAAAAAAGTTGGAAAAGTAACAAACGAGCTCAGTCTTGTTAATGTAGGAGGAATATTTTTAGTTCTTTTAGCGGGAACTGGAAGTGCTTGTGTTTTGGTGGTCGTTGAATTCATAACAAAAACAAGACACCGTAGAGTAAGTAAATGTTTTTGACACTTCATTTTTTTTGTCGAAACTTATCCTTCGATAATAATTAAATTAAAAGGAATTAATTTAATCAAAACATTTTAAATTATCAATTGAATAAAGTTTGATGATATATAAGGTGCCCACTAAGGTTTGTAAACATAATAACATATAAAAAAGGAAAAATAGCATTGACAGTAATTTTTTTTCTATCAATGCTATTTTTCCTTTTTTAATAAGAGTAATTTTTTTTTCTTTTTATAGCGGAGAAGACGAAGAAGAAAATGAAAGATTGAATGATTGAAAGATTGATTGATTGTGGAAAAGGTATGCATAATTTTTCCCTCATATTTTAGAATACATCACATAAGAAGTAGCACATTATATCAAAATACAAATTACAATTTTATCTAAAGATGAGTTTAAATAATACGATTTTTAATAATACGATATCTATTAGCATTAAATATTCTTTTAGCATGAAAGTCACTGTCACAAATCCTCATAAAATTTTTGCATTGAAAAACATGGGTTATAAAGCAGATGGGATAGCGGAGAAAACTGATTTCATGTCTAAGAAATGATGTCAGAAAGAATTGTTCTGTAAAAATATTGCCTTATAATCTGACATTTTATTTTGTCATACTTTTGTGATGACAAATTAAAATTTTGTTTGGCGAGGAAAAAATCTTTCGCAAGGCATTGTAGCATTTCGTGTGCATAATTATTTTTTTGTTTTGATGTATTCAGCATAGAATATGTTGTTTTCCTTAAATATATTTCAAAATAATACAATTCAAAAGGAATTAAAAGATAGATTGAAATCAATAAATTAGATATTTATGTATTTAACTCTGATAATATATTTCGATAGAATTATAGTATTAGCAAATATATATTAATAATTTTTAGCCAAATTGAGTTAAAATCAACTGTTATAAATTGGAATAATTCTAATTGTTTTTGAAATTGAGTTCATTCTTGAAATCCTTTTCAAAATGAAACTCCTTAAGACATGCTTCAAGTGAATAGAACATGAAATGATTGAAACTTTTTGCAATTTTTATACTCTTAAAATCATTAAGCTCTTTTTAAAAAAATAATCATAAAGAGCAATAATTATAAAAGACATTGCGTATAAATCTCTGTTTCATATTGATTAGGCAGAACTTTTTTATGAAAATTTTTGCTGCATTTTGAACAATTGAAATTTTTCATTAGATTGACTGATTCCAAAATCCTCTGAAGTTGAACTCCTGGTTCCGAGATGTTCAGATAAAGAGAAGAACAAGATGTTTGGGCTCAAGGAGAAAAAATGACAGTTAATGTTTTTAAGATTAAGTTATGACAACGTTAAGGATTTGCGCGGTGCACATTGAATAAATATGTGTTCCACAAAATGTTAGAGATATAGTTTGTACGAAATAATACTTGAATACTTACCTTCAAATCTTGTTACAACTTTATTTCTAAGGATCTCGAAATAATTTGATAAAAAATATTTTCAATGTATTTTTTTTAAATTTACAACAAGTTGCTTTTGACAACTAGACCTAAATTAAGTTCTTACTTTTCAATTGCATTTTAATAAAGCATGAAAGGTGACTAGAGTTAAAGAAAATTTTAAAAAAATGTTTCAGAACTATAAAACAATATTAAAGTGCTGAAAATATTTCAAAATGAAATTATGCTCAGTAATTCGTCTAATTTTTATATTACTTAAAAAGAAACTTGAATTTCAGCTATATGTGTCTTCACGCGTATGAAATTTCAACGACGAATTACAGTTTCACCTATTTCTAAATAACAGCAAATAATTGCGAAATTGAAAAATTATTGTTTGGAAGAAAGTGAACCATGTTTGAAAATTTTTTCCTTAAACGAAAAAAAAGAAGTCTGTGTTCCATGCTATATTTCATACCCATAAATGTTAAATATAAAATTTCTCACTTATTTTGAATTAGTTAAAGTTAATACTAAACAATAAAAAAGTATTAAAATGAAAATTCATGGTCAACAGTTAATCCAAAAATCAATCAAAATTTTATAATTGAGCATGCATAATGCAGCAGACCAACAGACTTTAAAGTTTTATGCAAAATTAACAGCTTTTAAAATTTTATAAATCGTTAAGTAAGATATTATAGCAAAAATTTGCAAATTTATATTATTGGGAGCTACAGAAAATATTCTCGATACATTAGAATGAAATCTATGCAAATAAAGAGTGGCATATTTATTTCTAATTATATAAATTCTAAATTTTATAAGAACTGAAAATAGTAAGTAGGGGATAGTATATGTGGTACGAAGGTTTGTTGGATGCATTAAAGTTCGATAAGGAGAAGATGGGTAAGATAATTCACAGCTACATACAATGACTGGGAAGAAATCTTTTTTATGTTGCTCAAGTTATCTTAAAATTTGTCAATTGCTGTATTTAATAAACAACTGTTGCTGTAAAAGTATATGTTTCAAACTTATATTTAATGTATTTTTGTCTACTGTGAACTTAAATGTATAAACAAGACATCTTCAAATGTGATTCACATGGCGTCAACGTTTAAGTGTTTCAATTTAAATATTCGTTTTACATGTGCCTTCAGCTAAAGGTAATTTTTCTTTAGACATGTGTATTTTAATAGAATGATTATTAAATTAGCATTTTCAAATATCAGATATTTTGCTTCGATGTAAAGTTATGAAATTAAAATTATGATATTATTTATATTACATAGACAATATTCTATTTGTTGAAACCAAAGTTTATATTTTTGAGCAAGTGATGATTAATTATAAGGAGCAAGAAAAATATTAAATTTATTACAATAAGCTCTTATAGTAAAGTTAAATAACCATAACTGAAATTATTTATGTAATTCAGAATTTTAGGTACAGCTGTTTTATCATATAGTATATCAGTGTTCATAAAATTCAAGAAAAAATATATTTCATAGCAATTATATTTTATTACAATTGGAAAAAAAAATCATGTTTATTGATAAAATTGAAAGAAAAAGCAATACAAATTAAATCTGAATCATTTCAGTTATATAGTCACTTAAATTCATCAGAAATTATTCACACTGATTACTGTACATAATTTTTTTTCTGAAAACTTGAATAAAGCCCATTATTTCATCGTAAGTTTCCCGAATCATAATGTAAGTGGTTAGAGTAATATATAAATGGTTTAAAATTTTTCCTTACAATGCAGATTTAAAAATTTGTTCTAAGTGTTTACGATATTAATTTTGATTTAAAGCGACGCAGTTATTTTACTTAGAATTTAAAAAAGTCGATGCAAGGTGATCACAGTGATTGCTAACTGTAAGAAATTAAGGATATTATTTTTGCGAGATTTTCAATTTTACCATTAAATGCACAAATCACGTGATCTTCAATTAATATCAACAAAAATTTACTTGTAAAGCAAAACAAAAAGGCTTTTTCAGTTTTTTATGTTTTCATCAAATTCAACCTTAATTATCTGAGTTTTGGGAGCTCTAGTTTGAAATAAAAATCGGTGAGAAATTAAAAAATGAATAAATAAATTGCGCCATTTTTTAAGTCTACCATCAATGAAAATTTATCCTTTAATACTTTTTAACATGGAAAACCATTATCAACAAAATAATACGTAAAAAATAAAGCACATACGCAAAATAATTATACTTCCTAAATTGAGATGTGTGATTTTGACTGAACATCTAATTTTTTTTCTTCACGTGAATAGCATTTAAAGAAATGAGAGATCTAAAATATGTCTGAATGAGTTCACATATTTCAAAAATAGTCAATTAATAATTTGATTTATTTTAAAAGAGTTATATTTTTTTAAAATAGAATTCAAATATATTGTTTTTTTAAAACATATTATAATTCAAATCTATATTGTTGAGGTATTTTTATTGGAAGGAATAACGGTTTTAAATGCCACAGCATTCTGTTGTTCAAATTAACTAAAGTAAACTGTGTAATCTAAATAGTCCAGCAAAAAAAAAATTAAGCGATAATGTCATTTAAAATTTTGAAACTAAGATGGTATTATTATATCTTTTTTTCTTGAAAAATAAATTGATCTTCTGATGAAAGAAAGACTACAGAGAATATAAAGAAAGGAAATTTTAGTGACTTACCTTTCTTTATTGCGGAATTAAATTTTTGGTGCTTCGTTTAAACAATACCAGGTTGCTATTTATTGATTTTTATATTTCAAATATGTTCTCAATGGTTATGAGAGAAAAATATTACGCTATTTTTGTTACTTTACTACTCTATTTGTAAATATAATGGTCATAATTATTGCTGCATCAAACTCGTTTATTAAATGATTTCCTCAAACTTTTAAAAAGGAACAAATTATTGTTAAACTGATGAGTATTAAATTAAGTAATAGTTCATATTTGTTTTGTTGTTTTATTTTACTAAAATCAGCATCATTTTTTAACATTACAATTTCTGTCAATTACATTTACTTTCAAGAACCATGTTTATTATTCATTATATGAAATAAAAATAGAAAATGATTTAAATTTCTTTTTACATACTATATTTTTAGAGATAATCGCAGACATATTGTGACAAGGCAATTTTAATAAAGTAATGTCACGAAATATATTTCAGTTAAATTATCGATTTTCGCTATACGCAATAAAAAAGAAATGATATGAGTAATGAAATCAGAGGTTTTTAATAATTAACTAAAACAATTCATTATAACCATAGTTGGCAAGCAAAAAAATTAAATACTTTTAGTAGATTAAAATATATTTGATTTGACAATTTTATTATTTTATTGCAAGATAAATATCCAAAAATAAAAAGTATTTTTCTATTTGTTTTGAAAAGCTGGCACTTGATCTGATGGTTTAAAAATACATCTAAATCATTATAAAAAGAAATTTGTATTAAATTTGTAAAACACACTGAGAAAAAAGTATAGTAAAACTACCAGAAAATATAAAAATTCTATTACCTTATGTTAGGTAATTTTACCATAGACTTTTTCCTCGCGCAATAATTTGTAGTGAGAAAGCTTTTGAAAGAATATTTAATACTCCGTGTCAATATCCTACTGATATTAAAATGCTGAAAAAATTGAATAATTTTTCGTAATTGTCAAAAAATTTATCAAATTTATTTGTAAATTGCACTTGAATTGCAAACAAAATATTTCTAATGCCAGGCGGAAAGTTTAATTATGCGTTTTTATTTCAAAATAAATTCTTGAATTACTATGTACTTTCCATAACTAACACAAACCATAAAGATCAACTTTCATGTAGTTAAATCTTTTGTTCGGAATTTAATATTTCAAATTCCTAATTTGACGCAAAATATTTCTACTATCTTTCAAAAATGATAAATTTTTAATAAAAAGTATTTCTACTATAATATCATTGAAATGTATTTGGGATGTAAACGTGGGAATACTTCAGTGATGTTCCAAACAAATGTTACAAAAATTACTAAAAAAAAGTAAATTTTATGTTTTGTAGTGATTTGTATTTATAATTAGAATTCGTTTTCAGAATATAATCAGAAATATTTCTTCGTATCAAAATATGTAACCAAAAAAACATCTCAACTTTTATATTTCTATTCATTAAATTCACATTTTATAAATACTCGATTTTATTTTATGAGACTTTAATATAATGTATTATTTTAGTGTAAATCTGAAATTTTACGTTCACAATAAAACCTGTATAAAATACAAAAGAAAATATTTGTAAATTATGGGGATATTACTGGTTTTGGGGTATTGTTTTGAATTTTCTTGGCTGTACAAATGAGCAAATTGAAATATGGATTTAATAAAATTTAAATTTTGTAAAACTCATTTTTGTAAAAATAAATGTAATTATTGTGATTATAAATGTATATGTTGGAAATAAATATGTTTTTAAAATCAGTTTTTTAATTTTAAGTTAATAATATCAAACATGAATAAAATAAATAAATAAACATAATTAAACAATTATTATTAATTAATAACGTTTGACAACATACGGATTAGAAAATGATTATTGACACCGATTAACAATAATATTTATATCAAGCAGACAACGAGCAAGTATAGATCCATATTATTCAGAAATTTTTTATTACAATCGTAATAATTCATATTTTCTTTGTAAGACAGTAGCAATTTAAAATCAGGAACATTTTGTTTCCAATATAAAGGACTAAAATTTAAAAAAGAAAATTTTCTCTCATCATGTGCCTTTGCTAATACAATAAACTTACCATCTACTAATTAACTAATTACACGTGTTATTGTTCTATTAAATTTAACAAGACATTTTTAAAAAATTCTTTCGTTTAATGTTTATCTATGATTGAATACATACAATTATTTGTTTATTTACGTTTTTGCTTTGTGTCAGTCCTGCGACCGATGATTTTTCTGCTGTTATTTTCAGGTGCTTAACCTTGATCTAAAAACAAAAATATCTGTGTTTAACATGAAGAGGTCGTGGGTTCAATCCCTGCCGGCCGAAGACTCGCTGTGTAGTAAATGGTGACTGATGCACGTTAAATCTGTCTGGTCACAAAGTCCTCCATGTTCCCATAAAAAATCATACCTCTGTGGGTACTGATCCATGAGTTTCCTTGTCTTCTTGATTTGTATAAAATTACAAGGCTACGAAGTTGAGCATTAGTAGTCGTAAACCCAAAATTGGGTCGGCTGTAAAACGACGTTTATAAAAATAAATAAATAAATAAAAATACGATTCACTATAAAATGAGGAAAATTGTGATAGCAGCAACGTGATCACATGTTACCCATTGGCAATATGGTTGCTATCTAATTATTTTTGGAAAAGAAACTGTTTGTGTTTTCCTATTGGACATTTTTAACTGTTAATCCTGAACTGCTCGGTACACAGTTTCGCAGATATATTTGAATGCAGCTCAGATAAATTTTTGTCATGACTGGATAAACATTAAACAGCCAATTGAGATCAATATTAACATTCTCGGATTGGTACAATGGTGTTCAAGCTGCATCATACACCCGTTGCGGATTCACAAGTTCATACATGAAATATGATTTGAAAAGCAGGTTTTATTTCTATTTTACATGAATAGTGAATGAATTTACAAGTATATTGCGTGGATGACAGTCTACGGTCTTGTGCATGTCATTGGGTACGTTGACAATGGATCCTTTTATCCCTAACTGGTGATTAACCCAAAGGTTCTCTTCGGTTGGTTTCAATTCTCTCAACCACTTTGGTAAGGGACGAACTTCATGCTTGAGTTTGAGAACGGAATCCTCTTGTTTTTCCGTTTGTGTGTAATGCTTAAGGTATTCCTGTCTACGTTCTTTGGCTTTGTCTTTTTCAGTCTTGATAAGTTTAGACCTTGGCACCGCTTTCTTCTTGCTTCAACACTAATTTTTGGGACCATGTCAATCAGTTTGGTCCCTCTTTATTTGTGATATTAACCTGAATTAGTATTGAAAACGATCCAGCTTGAACTGTAGGTTAGAATTTCTAATACTAAATTAAAGCAATAAAAACCAAAATATCGTTCAAATGATGAAATTCTCTTTTATTCACAACTTAAAAAGTATTTATGGGATCTCGCTGGTCTCCCACACCTCAAAAATAAACTCACCAACTTAATACATAACAAAATCAAAAGTAAAAAAAAAAGAATTCGAAAAAATTATCAAACAGCAGCGGTCACTAAACAGCGCACTATTTACTATTACTCTTGATTATTGTAGTTGAAGAGTGAGGACGCTATGAAATCCAAACTAAGACCCGCTTTGCCAATGGGCAAAGAAATATTTTAGGCTTTCGAGAATATCTGTTCTTTTATTACACCACTTTTCATAACTTGATAAAAAAATGGAAAATTGCGACACTATTAATATTAGAAAGGGAAAAGGACACGTGGATCAACATTTAAACGAGACAGAAATTAGAGAGATAATTATTTATGAAAAAAATAATTCAATGAACAATTTTAAAGAGCCGGAATCAGAAGATCTTACCTAATTAGTAATGATGTTTCAGAAGGATGTATTTTGTCTATAAAAGTTCTTGAATAGCCGAACCAATTTTAATTTACGACTACCAATGTTTAACTTTGCAGTCATGCAATTTTGATCACAATCCAGAAGACATGGTTACTCCTCGATCTAGTATTGGGAGAAATTTGCCTCCGTGGAGGACTGTTGATGGAACTAACCGCATTTGCGATACATGGAAAGGAAAACCACAAAACCCTCTCACTATTAGCCTGGTGGCAACGGGAATCTAACCCATAATCCGTCTAAAACTGAAAATACTTTACTTCAACATCGTGGTCAGTGCGAGCTGAGTGCGGAATTCATATCAACCAGTCATCGCCGGCATTCGAACTCGAGTCATGTCTTTAAATAAACATGAAATCTTAGATGCATCAAGATCTTTGGATGGTAAGGTCAGTTTATTCTTTAAAAATACATTTTCTGAGATCTATCGCTGTCTTAAACTAGTAGAACATGAGAAAGTTTAAGGAACATTTCTTCCGTTATCGCAGCTATGCAGTGTAAACTGTAAAGAAATTCCGGATGGTGTAAACTGTAAAAAATTACAGTATAAAGTATTAGCTCTTTGGTATCATCTGTCAAATCTAATTTACAATTAAATCAATTTTCACAGTAAAATATTATTATTATGTAAGTCTTACGTAATTTTACGAAAATTAATATTGAAAAATTACGGAATATCGTATTTTTGTATTCCGTAACATAATTCGATAAAAATAAAGGTGCCAGTACTCTTTACCGCAATTTGATCTGAAATTTTCTGCAGTGTATGAGATGCCAAAGGCAGTGAAACTGTTCAAGCACGCAAACAGCTTCCTTGAGATTTAAAATTTTAAAACTATTTGAAAGAAATGTCGATTTATTGTCCAAATTGTCGCTTATCTGAAATATTGTCTGTTTAATCATTTTTCCAATGAGGATCTCAACATAAAAGACAAAATGAAAATGGTGACGAGCCTTAATCAGGAGTATCAAAATATTATGGATATATATTCAGTTGGTTTTATCAAGTTTTACTACCATTTGGATTATAATTGTTCAGGATAATTGTGGTTACGCTTTATAATTTCCTTATTACTGCATTTTAGACACTTTGAATGGTTTTGTTTCTAATAATAGCAGAAAATGTATTTCAATTTATTTCTAATCGATTGTTGGTTTTTGCTGGAGTCACACTGAAAAAAAACTAATGTGGCATATTTGTATATGAAAAAAGAAGTAACTCTATACCAGGTTTGTTCTCCCATACTCAAGATAATTGGAAATTATATTTAGAATCCAAAAAATAAATAAGATTAAAGAGATAATATCCATACTAATTTCGTACTTTGCTGAGTCAACCATAAGAAAACAGTAATATCCTTGATTTATTAAATATGTTGGTGTTTAAACACTAAAGGAAAAGCTATGCCCCCTTAAGATTTAAAAAAATATATAATCAATTTGTCGGAATTGATCAACACAATAAAATAATACGCAAAGTTGAAATACGTATACAGACGTGCTTAATAATGTTTAAATAATTTCATTTTTACTTATTGTTACTTTTAGCTCTTCTATTTGACTGGATGTCATAGCAACACATATATTTTAGAAGTTCAACCTATTAAAGCAGAGATAATCTGTATTTTAAATCATTAAGCTTTATGCTGCTGCTCGAAGCCAACTGATGATAGTCAAAATTTATCACAGCAAGCATTTTTTTTACTGCATCTATCCTTTTCGAGGGACCGTAAAAATATATTACCACAATAGTAGATAACATTATACATACATAAGTTTATTTAGTACCTATTCTAGCAGAATCAATTATTATCTAATACTTACTTATACTCTTCGTGTCGAAGTGGCACATAAGACTTCGAGTCTTTTTCTCCACACACTTCTGTCTATGGCTAGGCAACGCTCTTCTTCTCATCCAGTTAATCCTGCTTCACTAAGATCTTCCTTCATGCATCTTTGCTAGTCTCATCATGTTAGTCTCCATCTCCCTCTTTTTCTCTTTCCGCGAGGTGCCCATGAGTTTGGAACATTTGCAGGATTGTTTCTGACTGTTCCTAGAATATGGCCTAGCCATATTCATCCTGTTTTAAAATTTCTTCAACAACAGATGGGATATTAGCTTTTTCTAAAAGATCTTTATTTGTTATACTATTGGGCCAGAATTTTCTACAAAAATAAATTAAGAATTGCGTCTGTAATAGTATGGTAATTTTTTTTCATTATCCCTAAATGAATACGTTTCTCCGTTAATTTATACCTTTTCGAATGAATACCTTTTCTCCGTTAATTTTATATTTTGTACATAATTTTTCTAAACACATATTAGTTCATTCTTTAATTATTAAAATAATTGTAATAATTCTAGTAATAGCTACTATTGAAACTAAGCACCATTGGCATCAATAATAATATGGCAATTTCTTACAGCTCCCCTAAATGTATAACTACCTTTTCTTCATAAATTTTTCTCTTACTTAAATTAATTAAAATTACTTAATTTTAAAATAATAAATTTTGAAAACAAAATGATGAACAAAATAAACGCATGGCTTTGGCTATATTTCGAAACATTTATTCAACAACATAACTCTCACATCGTATATCATATACGTAGATCATTGAGCTTATCTGGCGTAACAAAAAAAAAGTATTAAATATTACAGTACCCGTATTTGGCTCGATTTAATAGAGCTGTGAACTTACCAAAAGCACAAATGTTACCTTTAAAGTATTTGAAAAACCAAATCTTAAAAAGGGTAATTTATAACTATGCATTTCGTTAAAACCATCAGAAAAATTTATTTTTCAAAAGTTTCCCCCCGTACGAACTATTTAAAATGTTTGTTTTTTTAAAGTATAAACGGGGTCAGAAAATAACCTTTGAGCTTGCTATCAGAGTCATAGCACGCACAGGTCGGGATTATGAGAGAGATAAATGCAGATAAACTCTTCAATTTATTAATATAGGAAATGTTTAANTTTTTTTTTTTTTTTTTTTTTTTAAAGGATAAACGGGGTCGGAAAATACCCCTTGAGCTTGCTATCAGAGTTATAGCACGAACAGGTCGGGATTATGAGAGAGATAAATGCAGATAAACTCTTCAATTTATTAATATAGGAAATGTTTAATTAACTTAACTCACTACTAGGATTGGTTAAATCTACCAGATTACCATTAAATAATAGAAAATTCTAGTTCGAATTGGCATGGTTTAATTTCCTCCAAACTGAAATTTAAACTTTGCACAGTTATTATTAAGTTAAAAAAGCAAACAATTTTATGGGTTGGTTACTAAAAGTACAATAAAATGCTTTTTTAAACGAAAATAAGAAAAAAAAATTAACTATAACTGAAAAGCTTGTAGCTATTATTTTTCATTTTAATGGCCCAAATTTTACAAAAACTAAGAAGAAATCTGCCCAAATTAGACTCTATTTAGGGTAAATGATAAAAAAAAAATGTATGGCAGTTTCAGAATTTCACAAGTCACGTCATTAATATCAAGGTAAAGAAAGAGACTGAATGAACTAATTACGAGTTACAGCAAGAATAAAATGTGGCGAAAATTGTCTAAAGAGGAAAGAAGAGTATGACCGAAACAAGCACCGCTATTTGCAAAGTAGATTTCAATCGATAATGGCATGACAATTTTTCAAAGATGAAATCACCTGTTATAGCAGATTTAATCATAAAAGGGATTTTAAAACGGTGGGGAAGTAAGCAACGGTGGAGCAATTCAAAACTGTGACAAAGGATAATAATTTTTTATCTATCTATCTATCTATCTCTATCTCTCTCTCTCTCTCTCTCTATATATATATATATATATATATATATAGAGAGAGAGAGAGAGAGAGAGAAAGAGAGAGAGAGAGAGAGAGACATTTAGGAAAGATAGCTCAAAGATTTACAAAACTCGAAATTTCTAGGAAAATTTCCAGCCTCATCTCTTTCATAACGATATCTAACGTCCAGACAGATGAGTCCTCTTTCGGATGGAATAATTTATGCATGATTTAATGAAATCAAATAAGAGACTGTAGAAAAAATTACTTAGAAGTTATAAATATTTTATGTTTAAAACCTGCGATTTCGTAATTGAATATATTTATGGATTTTAAATTTTTATACAGATATGTGAACCATATTCTACGAATTTTTACGCACTGAACTAAGGAGACCAAGAATAAATGAGATTATAATGTTGTAAACGTTGCAGCTTTTAAAACATAATTTTTTTTAGTGTGATAATAAACTTTCTTTCGTAAGAAAAAATCCTTGAAAACAAATAATTTATCATATTGACTCGAAAATAATTTTCTTAATTCAGCATAGTATATATATACTTGGAAATATATCCTAATTTACCAGATATCTGCAAGATATCATCTTAAAAAGTGTACAGATGTACAGTGCGCAAAATAAACGAAAGGGAACACTCAGATTTACGTTTGATTGTTTGACAGGAAATTCACGCACCAAAGACAATTTTACTAATTCAAGACCAGGAGACAATTTTACTAATTCAAAATCATGATTTCAAACATGATAATTAGTTAGCACAGATAATATTTTGAGTTACGGAATCAGGGTAAAAATGGGTTCTATCTTTGAATTGGCATATCTTTCTTTCGAAAGGATTAGGAATGTTGATTCTCGCAATGTGAGATAGATAGGAATTTAGAAATTATGGTTTCAATTGTTTGGTTTTGAGAACAGTCAAAATATTTGACTTCTTATGGTTAATTTTACTTTTCGCTTATTACTTATTGTCCCAACACAATTTTAAAATAATCGAATCGATTTTGCCCTCTCTGATGAGCCCACTAAATTGTAGCTCTTCAAAAAACGGAAGTATAAATAGTCATGACTAATTGAAACGTAATCTCACAGACGTTAAAAAAACATACAGGTTACTTGCAAATTATAAGTCTTATAGTGTATTTTCTTAGCATCTAGTTTGCAACATCTAAGTTATCTATTGTACTGTTTTAGTAAGTGCTAGGTCTTAGATTTCTAATTTGTACTGACATCTGCCTAATATTGGCATGCACATTACTCAGAATTTTCGCATTATTTTGATTTTTCTCTTACATATTGAGTCTTACCGATTTTCCGATCATTTGTCTCCGGTTTTCCGAGCAAACATATAATTGCATGGTGAAGAAATGGCCTCGGACAACGGTTAGTTTTTTTTCTCTTGTTTAGACGTACCATCTCAATACTTGGGTACTGGCAACAAATGGTCGTGTTAGACCGTGTGGTTGGGCATAACGTGTTAATGTTACAGCCTTGTGGCTCGGGTTCAATATCACGTAGAATTAATTTTTGCTTCTGATTTGATTGGATTACCTGGAACTGGCAACACACATGTTGGTTGAACCTGAGTGGCTGAACCACTCACGACATCACTTGCAGGTATCCAATTATGTTTTTTTTTCCGTGACAAAAGTTTATCAACATGTTTTACAACGATAAAAATTGGTTAATAGTCACGTTGTTCCTGGCTTCACTTCATGTGGTTCCAGTAATATGAGCACTACGTTTAAATTCTGGTGGCCTTTCCTCAACTTGCCCAAATAGACGAAGCCATTCTAATTTTTATTTTATTTTATATTAAACTCATATTTGTGAAAATTGCAACACCATGAAGGACTTACGTGAGTGAGCTGAAATTTTCAGGAAATGGTTATCCGCTAGTGGTAAACGTTAGCTTAGTCATTACTGATGCCTATTCGACGAAAGAGAGCGAGATTTCAACATATTACGAAGTTTAAACGGGGAGAATCATCGGCCTTCGTTAAGCTGGATTATCTTATCGTGCAGTAGCCGCTCGTGTGCAGCGTAACAGCAGCACAGTGATGCGTGTTTGAAAGCAGTGGATGGACGAGTGTCGGACAACTCGGAAATGCGGGAGTGGACCCCGAAATGTCACATCAGCTCACGATGATAGACACCTGTTCGGCGTTGCGCTAACGGACCGTACGGCTCCCTCTAGACTACTGGCAGCACGGTGGTCTATAGCTACAGGTGTTTCATTGTGTGCTTTATTCGTAGACGTCTGCTGCAGCGTGGACGAACACCCTGAGTTATGGTCTGGAGTGCCATAGCATATCATGGACGATCTCAATTGCTACGAATTGTGGGTAATCTGAACCGCAACCGGTACATCAGTGAAGTTCTACAGCCCCAAACTGTTCCCTTCCTTCAAGCCCTGCCAGGTGTTGTATTTCAACAGGACAATGCCCGCCCTCATATTGCTAGGACTGTTCAATCCTTCCTTGTATCGCGACAGGTACAACTTCTTCCTTATTCAGCGTATACCCCGGATATGTCGCCGATTGAACATGTGTGGGATTTCGTTGGTCGGCGTCTCGCTCGTAATCCTCGTCCTGTTGCTTTTACAGACGAACTTTGGGTACGCATACATTCCTCAGGCAGACATTCAAAGTTCGCCTGACTCCATGCCACGCCATGCAGCAGCACTTATTGCGGAGCGTGGTGGCTACACAAAATACTGATTTTGATTTCTTGTTATTGTTTGTTTGCTTTGAAAGTTTAATCATTTATTTGTACCACTACCACTCAACTGTGTATTAAATTTCATTCACTTATGACGATTCCTTCTCGGTGTTGAAATTTTCACAAACAGGAGTTTAGTTAAAAACTATAAATTGTTCTAAAAATTATACAGCTTGTTTGCCGTTGGTTAAATTTGCATCTTGATTTACGTGGTCATACCAATTGACCAACGATCATTTATGTACAGATAATTATCACACTAATAATTAGTTACAATCAGCATGTTACCGGATTTCAAACATGATTACGAATTTGTTATTTAATTCACCTAGTATTAAAAAGAAAATCAAATCAAATTGGAAGCATTGCAGTCCTCCTAGGACGTCTTAGATAGACAGCATTTATATGATCAAGAGGAAGTTGCAAACGCCTCTTATTGTACTGCCATCTGCTTATAATAATGAGAGCCTCCATCAGGAATAAGGAAAATAGGAACTTAACTCAGGTACTTTGAACATCAAATCTAAGATATCAATAAATCTCATTGAAATCATTTTTGAACGAAGTTATTAATTCCTGTTTCATAAATCATCTTCATTAGTTTTCCAGTATCGAAAACAGGGATTCACTTCAAAATCAGTGATTTTTTACATGAAGGTTTAAGCGACCGCTTTTGGCAGTTTTGGGTAGTACTGGGATTATTTAGTTTATTAATTAACATATTTTTATACAGTATACATACTTGTGAAAATTTTATAAAAAGAAAAAAAATTAGCTTTGAAGCACACTTGTATCTTTAAAAAACAAATAAGAAATACGAAGAAAAAAAATCTAAATTACGCCATCGGAGCTTCTATTGTTTAATTGGGCTTGAAACATTTGAAAACTTGTGATTGTAAAATATACTTTTGTATTTCCTCATCTAAACAATCAAAATAATGTAATTATATTATATTAAATAAAATAAGTATAGTAAAATAAGTATAAGTTTACTAACTTCAGATTTTGTTTAGTAAAAAAATATATGCTACTTTGATTCTTTTAATTATCTTATCAAAAACAGGATTCATTAGTAAATGTTGGAACAAAAATAATAATAAAATACCAAAGATCTTTAGCTGAATTACTTTTGATTTAAAAGTAATTAATTACAAAGATTATAATATTTGTGAAATTTTATCCCCTTTGCCACAAACCCTCCTCGTCATTCAAGCGTAGTGAATATTTTTTAAATCATTCAAATAATTTTTTGGAACTTTTATTAAATCACTTTCGTAAATTATATTTTTGTATTTTTTGACTTAAACATTTTACATTCTGCGGTAGAAAATACGAAAATATTAGACCAAATAAAATGAGTATAATGGCTAATTTCACACTTTTGCTTTTCAAAATGTTATAAATGACTTTGATTCCACTAATCATCCTGACAAGAAAATAAAAAAATAAAATGTATATACCAGTGAGTGTTTAAAAGAAAAATAAAACACTAAAAGATCTGCAGCTAAATAGTTGGCCACATTATCTAATTAGTGAAACAATAATACAACATTAACTGCAAAGTGAGATTAATGGATGTTTGTAAAAAAAAAGGGAAAATAGGTCATTATAACGATGCGGAGATAAGTGTCGATGCAAAGAGTAAGAACAATAACCCGGATAGGGTAATTACGTGGAAGCTTACCGCCTCTTAATGTTTCCAATGAGTTTTTGAAACGATCGATGATGATCTGCAGAGCAAAAATGACAAGATTTTGTTGAAAGTGATAACTGACATATAATGAGTCAGATAGCACGAATTTTAATTTTTTTAAATATAAGATCGCTACTTAAGGAATTATTTTTCAGAGTAAAAAATTCAAAGCTGCTAATGAATTTGGGGGAAAAGATAAGGAGGATTCTGTTTCTAAAAAATGAATTGCTACACTTTTTAATAAATATTATACGTTTTACCGATAAATTATTTTTATA
Organism: Parasteatoda tepidariorum; assembly: GCF_043381705.1. Lineage (NCBI taxonomy): Eukaryota > Metazoa > Arthropoda > Arachnida > Araneae > Theridiidae > Parasteatoda > Parasteatoda tepidariorum. The sequence goes on from NC_092210.1 coordinate 29,798,898, forward strand.
GCTTCAAGCTTCTATTAAATTCTAATGAATCGACAAATTTTTGAAAATTATGCGCCTATAAGGCATATCCTGTTAAATAATTTGAGTGTTATTAAATAAATAATGGATTGAGAGTCACAACAAAAAAAATATCTTTAAACTAAAAAAATATATTAAAAATATATCTATACATATAGTTTTTTTTATCTTTCAACGAAATCTAAAAAATTTTGATTGAAAGTAATAACTAAAATATAGTAAGTTAGATAACATGAATTCAATTTTTTTAATGTATAATTTGGTCAAAGAATTATTTTTCTGCGTAAATGCGCTAATAGAAATTTAAAGCTGATCGCGAATAAAAAGGCTTCTTTTTTGAAAAAAAAACTATTTTTTAATGAATATTATGCATTTTACTGATAAATTATTTTTATGGCTTCATACTTTTATTAAATTAGAATGAACCGACAAATTTCTGAAAATTTCGCGAATATTATGTTTTATCCTGTAAAATATTTTTTGAGTTATTAAACAAATAATGAAGAACAAGTCATGAAGAAAAATATTGTTCTATATCTTAATCATTTAAATGTATTTTTTTTTAGATATTAAAACTTTTTAAGGAATTAATGTTAATTTTTTAATCTCTTTTTAATTGAAAATCTGAAACATTTCGTAAAGATTTACACTCTTTTATACACTTATAATATAAACTGCTCTTTATCAATTTGCATGCTATATTTTGTTTTATAATCATCAAAAACGTTCACTCGTTCTTTTCAAGTTTTTTCAAGTTTTACCTGCTCAAATTGAATAGCTTTAAACTAACGCATTTATAAAGAGAAAATGTGGCGTACATTGTGTACTTACATACTTAAAATTATGGTTAAATTTCTGATCAAAAACAGTTTATTTTTCTTTCTAAAAGATAACTAGATATACCAAATAAACTTACCAATAGATAGCGTATTTTTTTATATCAGGTATATTTAAGAAACTGGTTGCGTTCTTTTTATAATTAATATAACACTATATTGGTTGATATTAAAAAACCGGGATACATGCATTAATAAAAGTTTTAAATGCTACCGTGGAATTATCATGGAATACACTGAATTTCGTAAGCGGCTTGAAAAAAAAATCGGATTTAACAGATTTCTAGTGTCCTTCAATGAAAGATTGTTTTTTAAGCTAAGTTGAAGAAGTTTATTACTATATTTCTTGAAATGTTCTTATACAAAGAATAGATGGCTTTTTGGGGCATAACCATCTAATATCACTTTCTTAATCTTAACCAAGAATCGAAATCCCTTTTCTCTGACTTATTACTGCATCAGTATTTATAAGTCTATCTCTACTATCCTCCAGATGATATATAATCCAAACACGTCCAACAATTGAGCCGGGTAAAATGGAAGAATAGTCATTTATCGATCTTCGTTTAGAAGAATCTGATGAAAAATGGATTATCGTTTTTGTGTTCATTATATGAATTACGTTGTTGTAAAAGAGCTTAGCGACTGTAGATTTTTAATCTTTTTTATTAATATTTTTTAGATTTTAAAGCTTGTTGAGACAATACCGTAATGTAGATATTCATGTTTCAAAATCGTAAAAGCATGTTCTTAATAAGTAAAGATGTGCATTGTTTGTTTTATTATTTTTTGTGCTATATGTGGCATTCAAAAGTGGGAGTAAATGGAAAATTTTAGGAACCTCCAAATTTGGGTCCTTTACTTTTCACTTTTGTTTTTCATGGGATAACATTGATCCAATCATTATTTCTGGAGAAATCATGAACAGTGACTAGTAAAAGAAAAAAAAATTACGATAAAATAGAGGAATAGTCGTTTATTGTTCGTCGTTTAGAAGAATTTGATTAAAAATAAGTTATTGTTTTAGTATTCATTATATGAATTACGCTGTTGTAAAATGGCTAAACAACAGTCCTTTTTCACTTTTACACCTGTTGCTTTATTTGAATACATTCGTTGAGATAATATTTTAGGGCAGATATTTATGTTTCAAAATCATAAAAGCATATTCTGCAAAAACAAATTTAAACTATGTTTGTGCTTATTACTTTTTATGGTGTGGTATACAAAATTGAGAGTAATTATACTAGAAACTGTATTGTAATATATCTACTTACACAAAAAACTGTATGACGAAACATTTCATTCCATTTTAACACCAAATCACGTGTTTATATACGATTTAATGGATTTATTTTAAATTTAAACACTTATAATCTAATTAGCATAACCAAATTCTTCCCTTCCAAATACACCGATGTGTCGGGTTGCTTTTTTCTCGCCAGAAGTTTGCGCTTGAAATCGAGAATTAGTCGGCGAGATTTTGTTGTTAGAGATTTAATTCTATGATTTGTTATTTGTCGTTAAAATAGGCATGTAAGCTTTTAATTGTGCAATAAGGATAATTAAATTTTTTTAAATCTCTTTGAACTGTATTAAGTGATTTTAACCGACATATCTATAAGTCTCCGTTCTCTTAATGTTTCATTTACATAACTGATTTTANTGATATAATATGTTTTATATACTTTTGAAATGCATTTAAAACATATTCCTATTAATATTGTATCATAAATACATTTACTAACTTGTATGTGCATCTAATTTTACATTTATTTATAATTTTACTGCTACTGAACGCAAAAAAATGGTGGTTGGTATTTTACACCAAGTAGTGGGACAGAAAATTCTTGGCGTAGTAGAAGACTTAGTGGAACACTACTATGGTGTAACGTAATCGCTACCATTCTTGGTATTAATATACATAAAAATTTCGCACTGTAAACTAAATAAGAAATTTTTTGAATTTTTCACGTTTAAATTTCTACTTTTTTTCTTTTTTTCTAACGATAACATTGGTTCACTTATTATTTCTGGAGAGATCATGAACAGTGACAATTACTCGAAAAAAATACAGAATGAATTAAAAAATTAAATAAGATGTAGCTATTCAAATCTGTAAATTTTGAACAAGATTTTGCCAAATGATATGTGTTTTTTAAAAAGAAGGAAATATTCACCAATAATTCCCCAAACCAAAGTGGCATTTTAAGTTGCCGAGAACGAGAAGATCTCGGTTTCTTAATCACATCTAAATTTTAGTAACATTATCCACAACCATTTTAAATAGAAGTTTCAAACAAAAAAAAGCCTAATTTGCGTTCACGGTTTCTAGTACGATATAGAGAAGAATATGCTGTGGAAAATACTTTGTAGGATCTTTATCAAAACAAGCAAATGGGTTATGACGTTGAAGGGAAGGTATATTAAATCGTAAATAATATCAATATACATAAATACTTCAAAAAAAACCATTGTTTTATAAAATATGAGTTTGATTTATAGCGCTCGTTACTGTGTTTCTTGGACCATTCTTGTTTCTAAAAGAAAAAAAATTCGTAACAAAAGCAAAATTAACTGCAGTACAAAATTCATCTCAAAAAGTGGTAAAAATTAAGAAATTCAAGTAAATTTCAATCAATAATCTCAGTTTATTAGGAGTTCATACTTCATTTCACTGAAAAAAAATTGCATTCGATAACAACTTTATTTTTTATTATTTTGCTTTACTTAATTTGTTTATACTGGTTTCATGCAACAAATTATTTCCTTTTTAAATCTATAGTGCCTGCATATTTTATTATAATGCAGAGATAACATGCAGTTAATATTATCATAACATTTACTGTTATAATCCAAAAGGTTCGAAGATTCCAAAAGATGAGCGTATTGTAATACTTTTTAAATGACATTTCAAAACCATCTTACATAGTAAACTTTTTGAAATACTAGTTTTAAAATACTAGGATATCTTCTCTACTTCTTCATCTAGCCAACATTCTGAAATAGCATTCACAGTTCCGTTTGGGTTGCTTCTTATTCCAAACTCGCTTACTCAACTGATTGACTACAGAAGTGATTTTGTCTTACTTTATATGCATACTAGAACTTTTCGAAATGAAGTTCTGAAAATATGCACCATGTGCATCATGAAAAGCTATTGATTTTTAAAAATTCCATTCAATTTATATACACTGCGATTTGATTTATTTGCATGTCTATGCAACTTAGAAATTATATATAGCAAATAATCCATGAAATATTTAATATACATGTTATACATTTTAATGTTTTAAGACACACCGGTTTTAATTCTTTTTATACTAACAGAAACTCAAAAATTATATGAAAACCAAATAAAAAATTAGAAAATGAAAGAAAAATCATATTTTGCCAATGTTAGTTGGTAAAAATGGCATAATTAAAAACATAAATGTAGCTGCAGTTTATTATTTGTACAGCGTAATTAATAAGCCTGATTAAAAAAAAAATTGAACAACTTGTTTAAATGAATTGTTTTCTTTTAACCATCAATTTATGTCCAATTTATAGCTCAGTTAATTTCAGCACTTAAAAGGGGACAAACTCTCATTCTAGCTTATACTTTCCCGCGGAATCATCACAGTGTAGTAAAACACTATTTTCTGTATCGCCAAGAGAAAAGGAGGAATCTATGCATCAGTAGTAAACAGTTTTAAATTTGCTATAAATAACTTTTTTTTAATCAGCTATAAAAAAATTATCTATATCTTGAGGTTCAAACTTAAAATGTTTCGATGGTGAAGAAAATATTCCAAATAATAAAGTCGTTTAAATAATGATGAAACATTATTTATTTTATTTTACAACCGCCGTCGAACAGCCGATCTAATTCTGATTTTACGACTATCATTTTTCAACTCCGCAGTCTTGAAAAATTGAGCCCAATCTAAATGACAAAGAAATTTTCGAATGAATCATCTAGGCCAACTAACCAAGACTTTTGGTGGAACTAACCATCATTCGCCTTAGAGAGGGCGGAAAATTACAAAACCTTCCGGTGGTTAGCCCAACGCAAGGGTAAATATAATCCATGATCCATCTACGACTGAGGATATTTAGCATAGCACTTCAAACCTAAGTCATCTCATTATGAGGCGAATACTCTATCCTCTGAGCCACTGCGGCTCACGAAACATTTTAATTAGCAAGCAACGGTTTTCAAATTTTATGCAAATGCCTAAAGCTGGAGTATATATTATATCTAGAAATAGATTAATTCCAAATTTTTCAAGTTAAGATTGGTGAATTAAAAGATCTGATCATATTTATTGAAAGTAAAATAAATTATAATCTGAATTCTAAATGACATAATATATATTATTCTGAATTATAAATGATATGATTGACACACATATAATATTTGTCAATCTTAATTATAAATGATATAACAACTGACTTGGAAAAAATTTAACATTTAAAAAACAAAAACTTTTGATATAATATGTTTTATATACTTTTGAAATGCATTTAAAACATATTTTAAAGCTTTTAAAAAAAACAGTAGAGTTTATTATTTTTTGAATTATTGCAATGTGAATTTTTTTTTAAACAAAGTGCTATGCCTAAACTTGCTTAAATATAGTTTGGTAAGTAATTCTGCTTTTATTTAAGTTTTTAGCATAAATTTATGCATACAATTGTGAATCTTTCGCAATTTTTTATCAGTAAAAAACTTTTTTGAAATGAACCACATCAATAAGGGTTCTTTTTTTATAGCTGAGTTTTACAACTACTGTTTTCATTTCCTTCATTTTTTTCTCTATGTGTACAAAAGGGTAAAGTACCTCCAGACATAATTAAAGGAAAGTTCCTTCTTTCGCTGATAAAACTTCTCAAAGTAAAGTAAGGTAAACAAAATTGTAAGTGATAAGTCCAATACAGAAAAATTAGAGAAAAAAGGAAAATCAAATACTAACTTTCAAAGCAGCAGATATTTACACAAAAGTCTAAATTTCACTTAAAGATAAGAAGGGATGGTAAATACATTTCTCATTTTGCTGAGAGACTCTTCAGCGATGAAGCATTCTTCAGGTAATTCAAAAAATATCCGTCATTTTCTTATATCCTTATGTTTACACTCTTAGAAATTTGTCGGAAAAATGGTTAAGCAACAATTCGTATATTTTCCGTCTTTTGTTATTTTTCCATATTCAATCAAAACAGTCAAATAACCTAAAATGAGATGATATTCGAATTGTTATCTATGAGAAAAACTGCTTTTGCCTAGTATGATTGAACAACCATAATTTTATCGCACCAATTAGGTGCACCTAATGAAGTCACTTAGCTCCTGGCAACTGGGTACATATTATAACCGAGAGAATTCATCTGAGTGTATCATGACCAATAGAACTGGAATTCGAGTTCCAGCGTTGACATCAGAATGTTTCGTCAATTCATCTTCAATACACGAAGAGTTTCTAGTGCTCTGCACTCCCAATTTGTGAGCCTGTACAATTATAAAACGATATTCCAAAGCATAAATAGCCTCAACATAAAGCTGTTTAGCAAAAAAAGTCTAGTATTTCAATTCCCTTACGAGTGGTGAAACTACCAGTTAACTTAATTGTACCACATTTCATGGTTGATTTGATAAAACACAACTCAGCTACAACTTAAATAAAAACGTAGCTCCAATGCTCAGTTAAGTTTTTTTCATGATCCTTAATACTTGTAAATCGTCACAAAGCAGTATAGTTTTGTATTTAACAACAGACCACAGTTTATTTGATGTAAACACAACTCGATGAAAAGGTAACTTCATCATCCATTACCATACAAAAGGTCTTTACCGTAAACTTCACGGTTAGTTGGAGTTACATACTGCAGCGGTTATTTTGCCGTTATTTAAGAATGAAAATTCTAATAGTGTGCTGTTATTATATTTTCAGCTTAAATATAGCTTTAGGTTTATTTCCAAAAAAGGCGGAAATTATGGATTTAATATTTTAGTTATTCATTTGATTGGAATACAATAACCAGTAGAAAAATATAATAAGATGTATCACATTTAATAAAAATAAAAAATGCAATTTTCCGACTTACAAATTTGACTAATTTTAAAGTCAGTGTTAGTAACCGCCAATATAGAGCACAAAATCAAAATAATATTTCTGATAATTAACTTTTTAAACTTTTGTTAGTTTCAAAACATTTTTAAGCATTTCAAAAAAGTCCCAGAAATATTTTGATTCATTATGATTACTGGTTATATAAAAGTTACCAGAAACATACCAGATTTATCTCAATTTGTAACAAAATGAAACCGCTCACAAAATTTTATATTAGAAATATTTCTTACTGTATTGTTTCACTAGAATATTGACTTTCCAGAAACGCAGTTACAAACTTCAGGGCTGTATTTATCGAATTAATTAACTATTACTAACTTTGTATAAATATTTCTGAATCAGATATGAACTTAAAAAAATTTCAACCATGTCAGAAACATCTGAATCTTTTTTTACTTAGCTTAAACATAGTTGAGATGTTTTAAGTAGCATAGTTACATGCATTAAGTTCATGAATTATTTTACACATTTTCTAAAAATTTATTAATTATAAATTACTAGGATTTGTTAGTTATATTTTACCACGATTTTACCTCAAACGCAGTTGGGCTGATTTAGTATCTATTTTATAAACACTTTGAATTCATTAATTCTTATCAATATTTTGCAAATACCTTTATATCACACAAACAATCAAAATGGCATTTATAATATATCAAAAATAGTTTTGGAATTATATTGAATCTTGATAAATTTTTCAATCATTTGAAATGTAGTTGCTTCATCTTGTACTGCATGGGAACCATCTTTGAATTCATTAATTAATACTTTTTCAGGAAGATATAAATCTGGAACAAACATTTACTGAAAACTGTTCAGTAAATGATTTTTTTCCACATAAATTTGTAATAAATATTTAAATAAAATGAGGAAGGTAATTCGGATTCCAGTATTTAAATATAAGCTTATTATTTTAGCTTCATATTTCTCGGATTCAGAAAATTTGACAGATTCACTAGTTTTATCTAATTTAACAAATTGATGTTAATTCACATTCTTAATACATTAAGTTTTATTATTCACTCATAAAACTTCCAAGCTTAAACCAATGCTATATGTTTATTTCGTTTTCAATTAATGTGAAATATTATTTTTCGATGCTTTATTACTATTTATTGATAAATATATCTGATTAGTCAATTCTATTTATTTTATAGTTTGATTTTTTGAATGGTTCAAAAAAAGTTTTAGTTCTCTGGGACTCGTAAAAAAATTTTACTTTTAACAATTATCTTATTACTTTTTTTAGATTTATTTTCCTATATTTTTAAGATTGCAGACACGTGTAACATTTTGCACATTTTATTATTTTAATTAAAACAAGTAATAAGATCATTTTGGCAGTACTATATTTATTTTAAATTAAAAGAAAATATTAAATAAACTGTATGAAATAAACTGATAAATGCATTGTTGACATTGAAATCCAAGTATCTTAATCATTTTCTTTTCTATAAAAATAATAAGTTTGCATAATTTTTTTGAAAAAATATCTCAGATTTACTAGTTTAAGAAGATAGTACAGGAGTATGTGTTGAATTTCTTTATCCAAATTATACAAATTTGTAATAAATACCGATTACGAGCCGATTACTAAGTAAACTTTTCTAACTACTATTACTAAATAACTACTTGACAATTATAAAATATAATACAAGCCGATTACTAAATAACTTCGTGAACTTGAAACAAACTCCAAATAAACAAAGAAAGAAAAATATATTTCTGACTTCAAGATTCATGAATAAATTTATTCTTTCCATTCTTCCACTTTATATAAGAGTATCAGAGTAAGACTGAAAGATCATATATCAGTGATCGATACCAAAGGCACCATGTGGTGAAGACAGATGTCAGGTACACCAAATACCCTCTTTTCAGCCAAAAGGGGAACTTCATTCATGCTGAAAATCCTGCCTTACCTGGCATTCTGGAAGGAAGATGAGACGATTTTAAAGAAAAGGAAAAAGAGGCGGTGTTTGGATGGAAGAGCTTGTTAAAGGTAGAGGTGTATTATCTTCTTTTTTTTTCCCTCGCCACGTTTTTCTTCTTTTTCGATAAAGTTTCTGTGAAGTCAGAAACGCAATTATCTAAAGAATGTCTGGAAAAATACAGTATTCACCAACATCAGTATAAAAATATGTAGGGAAGTGGTAGGTTTGTGAATTGATGGGATTTTCAACTTTCCTGAGACAAAGATTTTGCTTTATAAACTTAGTAACTTTTTGTTTAGTGTTTTTAAAAAATCTCTTTATTAATATCACTGTAAGTTTATTTAGACTTACCGTGTTATTTGAATAAAAATTAGTTTAGATATTGAAACTTTTTGTTTAATGTTGTTAAAAAATTGCTATATAAATATCACAATATGTTTATTTAGACGTACAGTGATATTTATATCGTAACTTATTTAAACATTTAGCTTAGTATTGCTGAAAATTACTATATGAGTATCGCTGTAAGCTTATTTAGAGTATAAGTTTATTTGGTTCAGAGTTCATTAATATTGCAACCATTGTCAAAATCCTTATTACGTTATTAAAATATTTAAACATTGTAAAGCATAATTATTTTTATCTTAAGTTTTATTTTCAAATTAAGTTTTTTTCCTAATGCAATGAGCATTGAATTGAATGGTTTAAAAATATGAAGAAAAGAGGTAAATTTGTGAATTGATGGGCTTTTAAACTTACTTGAGACAAAGATGCTGCTTTATAAACTTTATTTTTTTGTTTAGTGTTCTTAAAAATTACTATATATAAATGTCACTGCAAATTTATTTAGACTTACCGTATTACGTATATGACAATTAATTTAGTTATTAAAACTTTTTGTTTAGTGTTGTTAAAAAATTGCTATGCAAATATCACTGTATGTTTATTTAGGCCTACAGCGATATTTATATAGAAACTAATTTAGTTATTTAAACATTTTGTTTAGTGTTGCTAAAAATTGCTAGATAAATATCATTGTAAGTTTATTTAGCGTATAGGTTTAGTTTGGATTAGAGTTCATTAATATAGCAACTCTCTTCAAAATCTTTGTTATGTAATTAAAATATTTAAACATTATAAAATAAAGGCATTTTTGTTCAAGTTTAGTTTTTCAATTAAGTTTCTTCCCAATGTGACGAATGTTGAATTAAATCTCAGAAGAATATGTAGAATATGCTGAATTGTGTAAGTGGTAAATTTGTGAATTGATGGGATTTTCAACTTTTCTGAGACGAAGATTTCGCTATATAATTTTTAAAAGGTTTTGCTTAGTGTTGCTAAAAATTGTTTTATAAATATCAATGTAAGTTTATTTAGAATGTAGGTTTATTTGGTTTAGAGATCACTAAAATTAAAACCTTTGTCGAAACCTTTAATACGCTATTAAATATTTAAACATTATAAAACTACGTGAAATTTTATCCTAAGTTTTATTTTTTAATATAGCTTTCCTTAATGTAACAAATGTTAAATTAAATCGCTTATTTTTAAGAATTTCACACTTAGATTCAAGTACGGTTAAAACTATCAGAATATGGTAATACCCTGTTTCGACACCTAGAATAGCATCACCAACCTTGATAGTTTATAACAACGAGCTTTGGTAAAATTAACAATAAAATATGTTTTTATATGATGAAATAAAATTTTGTAATGTTATCATGATACCTAAAAGAATGACATGAAAACCATTTATTAGGTTAAATTTACTTTACTGTTTTATATTTTATACTAAACGTTTGATAATAAGAACAATTATTTTGAAAATCAAAATCTCGGTAAACGGATACCATATAAATGTAAAAATTACCTAATGGAGGGCTTAAATACCGCATAGATTGGTTTTATTAAAATTATGTTTTTTCTTCTTCTAGAAATATCATTGCTATGCACTATGGTGAGTTTACTAGAATTTTTTTCTCTGCGAATAAATACAAATGCGATGATAATAATTGTGTTAATAAAATAAATTTGATTGCTGAGTTGTAAAATTAAAGATCATTTGAATAAAAACCATTTTCAAATAATTATTTTTGATAGCGAAAAGTCTGATTCGATTCATCACTTTTATAACTTATTTCCATTGACCGATGATAAGGATGTAATTAAACTGTCATTAAAGTCTCGTTATAATGTGAAGCTAATCTAAGAACCATTCGTTTCTGAAATTACATTTATCCATTATGCTAAACAAATCAATGACCTTTTTTTGTTATCAGTGAAATTAAAGCCCCTCTTAATATAAAATTAATTTTCATTTCCTTAATCAAAATCGATAACAGACTTTGACAAGTTGCAAAGATAAATACTTAAGATGAAGACAATTACAATGTATTTATCTTGACCAATTATATTTTATTTTTTTAATTAAGTTCTAAATTAATTTAAGAATAAAATTAATTTAAGAATAAAATTAATTTAAGAATAAAATCGATTTAAAATTAAAACAAATTAAAATTGAAAAATTGCATTTTAAATTGATTAAAAATTATAAAAAAATTAATTTTAAATTAATTACAAATTAAAATTTATTTAAAATTTAAACAAAGGCAAAAAAAAAATTTTTAATAAAAAATTTAAATAAAATTTAAAAAATTTGGAAAGCGAAATTTAAAGTTAAAATAAAAATGAAAAAATTTTAAAAAATAAAATTTGAAAAATTTTGAAAAATAAAATTTAAAATTGAATTAGGTAAATATTTTATAGAAAAATAAAATTTTCTTACATGTATGACATATTATTCTGCAGGACGATTTGATATAACGATTTCATTAAGTAGTTACAATTAAAATAACTTAGCAACCAGGTCATATTACATAACTAAAACTAAGAATGCTTCCTTATTATAAGCCAGTTGTTCATTCGCATTTGTACTTGTATTTTTTTTTAAAATTAAAATTATTTTTTATATTTTTTAATGATACAGTCAAAAATTATATTATGATTTAAAAATTAAATTTTTAACCTCAGCACGTTAATCACCTAGTCCTTAAACTACAATATGAAACAGCTATGTTTGGACAATTTTTGACAACAATTATTATAAAATATAAAATTAAGCTAACTGAGGCAAATTTTAAAATTACAATTATGAATGTGCATGGGCAGCCAGTTGATATTAGTGCTGCACCCCTTGAGGAGCATGGTATTACCGACCATTGTATATTATGCAATTCCCAGCACTTATAACTTTTGCTTGTTCAATAAGTTTGCAATTATTTTACTTTTACTGAATGACCTTGAATAAAACAGCGAATAAAAAGTTAAGCAAATATTTAAAGAGAAGCTTACACTCTCAGAGATATAACTCGTACATTTGGTGACTCAGCCATCCTTGCGGTATATTTTGAGAACCATTTCATCAAAAAATCCCCTGGTTTGTGACAAAATGCGAACTTTCAAACATATGACGAAATTATTTCTTCAACTCGAAACCTCATTGCAGAGCCATGTGGACGATTAAGAAGATTAGATGATTAAAACTGGAATGATGATAGAAACCCACCGGCCGGTATGATAGTCAGGAAGTGGACCTCTTACCAGGGGGTTCAAATTCCGCTTCGGGTATAAATGTAATTTTTCTATCTATTTTATCTTCATTTGGTCAACCTGCATGGTGCTATCGAGGAAATGATCAAGCACATGCTGCTTTTTTTTCTGGAAAAATAGTCGAATGACAAAACATTTCGTTACTTTGACGAAATTCTTTTCCTTGAAGAAGTGACGGCAGTTATTTTGTCACTTTGACAAAATGTCCTGCTTGGATCATATACCAGGAAATGATTTCGTCAAAAAAGTTAGAAAGTTATGTGAAATTTAAGTGTTCATTTTTGTTTTTGCAATGTAGTCTCAAGACTGCAAAAATGATTTAGATTGTGAAAACATCGAAATCATCTAATTTATGAATATAGAATGAAAATAATAATGTTTATATAATTTGATACATAAACTTTAATTATAACAAGAAATTTTCCTTACAAAATTTAAGGTGTTTTTGTGGTTGTTTTGAGGTTCACAGATGTAGAAAAATACACCTGAGTGAGGAAATAAGGTTATATTTTGAACCAAAAATTACTTCATTACTAAACAACCTCATTTACACCTCATGAAATCAAACTCATATATAACACAGCAATACTTTTAGTTTAGAAAATTATTCACAATTTTAAAATACTTATTCCCTTGAAGTGCAGAAAAAATAGTCTGTATACCTCAAAAATGACTTCTCTAAGCTGATTGCTCTAAAGTATATTTTACACAACCTCAAACCAACCTCAAGTTTGCATAAAACAACTTCCTACACCTTGAAAGGTTCATATTTTAAGGTTGTTTTTGAAACCAACATCAAATAAACCTTAAATCAACCTTGACACCTCAAAACCTTAATTTTTTTAAGGGTAATGATTTTATATTTAAATAAAGAGATTTGATACCAATTTTAAGCGTTTAAAGAAAAATCTGAATTTAAAAACAGTTAGAGAATAAACATACGAATTTATACCTTAATTTAAATACTACTTAATTTAATTTAAATACCTTAATTTAAATATAGATATTGTACCTTAATTTAAATGCTAACCCTATAATTAAATGACACTATAACTAAAAACTACTCTAAAAATAACATTTCATTTTGTACTGAATGAAATAAAGATAAATGCAAACATTTCTTCCCAACAAATTTTAAAAATACCAACATTTATGATTATTTCTCAATTTTACGCTGCTATGAAAAATGTTCATAATGTTCTTCGAAGAACCTATGTTTCCATAAATTCTTCCACATCTTATGCACATCATGAAGTCATTTTTTATCTTAGTACTGATGCTCTATATGATGAAACTAGTGCCCAAATCACCAAGCAGTAATGTCTTTTAAAGCACAGTCATAATTCATAAACCCGACTCTTCTAACGATTGCCCTAGATAAGAGGGTATAAAAAACTTTGTTGCTGAAATATACATCCATCGTTTGTAAAAAAGGAGAAAATGACTCATGGAACATTTTTGCACTTAATAGCAAGCAATCGATAAATTGTGCATTATAAACCTTTGAAAGTTCTTATATTTATTGTTCTCATACCAATGAATATAAAATTGATACCAGACAATTTAAGAAATGAGTTTTATTTAAAATAAATCTGACAATGTATGCACACATTTTGACCCATATTAGTATTTTATTTAGAAATTTATAATTGTAAATTATCATAAGACATTCCAAAAAGAGCGCTTATTCATAGTCGATTCTTCCTGCCCTAATATTCAGTAAATAATAATTTCATATCAAAAATAAATGATAAGACAAGAAAGATTAAAAATTATATTTAGTTTCAGATTTACGGCTCATTCAATATTATTTTTAAATAATCTTTTGAGGTAAAATATAGCTAGAGCTAAATCTGAGGACAAATGCATAGATTTGCTAAAAAACAGGAAATGTGTCTACTTTAAATACAAATTATAAACTAGATTTTACTACAATAGAAACTATAACATTGACTCTTAAGAACATATAGTATTATGCATGTTAAGAGCATTATCATAAGCAAAATATGTTTTAGTACTTTGTGTTATCAAAATAAAGATTAACTGCATTCTATGCCATTTGGTATGATGCCAAACACAAATTCAAGATAGTCAAAATTTACCATCATAAAAAAATTTTCCAACACTTTTCCATTTAAGGGGCTAAAAGAAAATCTAACTTCACAGTATCAATAGTACAACAGTAAAAAATTCCGGATTGAACTACGGTAAAATGTACCAGCAGGGTGCCGGTACTTTTTACTGAGAAATATATATATATATAATTTTTTTTCTTCCGGAACATGATTAGGATCAAAAAAGGTCTTATATCTTATTTTCTTACAATAAAAATTATAGTTGAATTAATATTACTGTAAAAATTAAGGTATAATATTTTACTGTAAAAATGGATTTGACAAATGGTGCACACAAAGTGACAATACTATATGCCTTAATTTGAGCAGAAACTTTTCGTAGTGCAAAGTATTGATGCAGCTTTAATATGTACTAAGTGTACAAATTTGTTTCTTTTTATATACATTAGTATATTTGGTACCTATTAAAGCTGCACCAATTGCTGTAATACAAAAAATGACTCTTATCAAAATTAATTAAACATCATGGGTGTTAATAATATGAAAATTTCTTATGCTTCTTTTAAGCGAATTAGTACTTTTTTTGATAATTTTTGCTTATCAGGACATAACTTAGTTTAGTTTAATTACCAACGATTATAAATTTAAATTTTTCAGAAACAAGTTTTAGAATCATAACTGTAAAAAATAATTAAAAAGTGGTTTCTGTCAACTTAAAGTAAACACTCTCTTCAGGGGACATACATATATAAGAGTAAATGCAATATTTCAAAATAAATACTAACTTGAAGATGCAGTCCTCCAGTGCTACTGCAAGCCCCTTGATCATTGAGTTTATCTCAATAATTAATAATCAACTATTTAGGAATGTTAAATAAGCTAATATTTTTAATAATGAGTGCTATGAGCTAGCAGATATCACTTATGTTATCTAGTTCTAAAACAATAAGAGAAATCCATTTTTAAAACATCTGTTCTGAACGATCTAATTTAAAATTTCGAAACATTTTTAGAATCGGGGCTGAAATTGCTCATTTAACCCATTATCCAAATTTTGAAAATGCTATCATAAACATTCCTGCATTTACAAGAGACACACCTAGACACTCATAATCTTCATTTTATTTTTATAGATAAGTTATGAGAATTAGACCAAGAAAACAAGACCAAGTAGTATCTAAAAACAGATAATCATGAAGTTTCGTCAGAACTTGAATAAACAAACTCAAAAATCATGTAAAATATTAGAACACAATTGCAGTGCAGATACAGTGAGCGCAAAATATGGCAGCAACTACGTAGTTTAAATGTTTTACGCGTGGAAGAAAACCATGAATGATAAACGACGTTATATTCGACTTGCAACAAATGTGGTGATCAATAAAATTAAATGGATGTCTCATATACTGTAGCATCGAATCATTTTGGAGTTAGCAATGACAGATGATTCACAGAAGCTTAAATAGGAGCTAAGTTGATTCCCATTTTGTTCTTCACACAATTGAGATGTGTGGTATTTGTTTTTCAATTGATTTCAAATGAGTCTCGCACAAATTCTTTCCATCCTCTTTATCAGTAGATATATTCCAGTTGTATCAGTTATTATCATCACGTTTTTTATTATTCATTGATTCTAGCAATTCATGAAACAGACTGTGGCTTAATGGTGTTGCTTTGAGGGTAAAAATGGTATTTTTTGTCATGTTTTACTATTTTTTTTAACAATTTTTAAATGCATCGCGTATGACTTACATCCTCATTTGTCGCATGACAGAAGGGCGGACTTTGAAAGATGCTTTAGTTAAGGCAAGTTTTTGTGAATTTTACCATTTTTTTCAATAAATGAGCTTTACTCTACACTTGATAATACACACTCTCCGAAATAAAATTCTAAATTTTAACGATTTAGCAATCCTTGAGCTATTTGTCAAATCAGAGAATAATTTTTTCCCTGAATCATGTGAATTATGACGGAACGCAAATTTTTAAATATTAGGGGGACCGGAAAGTAATGTTGTTTCTTTGTATTTGATATTTGTTACCAAGATTTTATTTTGAATCAATAATGTATTCACCATCATTAGCAACAACCTTTCAATGCCGGATCAAAAATGAATCAAAATGGATCGAAACGGGATAGAACTTCACTTCAGACATGGGTATATTTTCTCTCTCTGTTTTATCTGTCCTTCTGGTGCTTTTTGGGTGATAAATATCTTCCGAGAATAAAATGGCAATTGGAGAAGTTAAATATTTTAGGCTCTAAAAGTTTCTTTACGGTATAAAAGAAAATTAAGAAATATTACTTTAATTTTGACAAAATTCGTTTCCTCCAAGAAGTGACGATAGTTATTTCGTCATTTTGACGATTTTGATTTTTTTTTGGCTTGGAGCATGATCCAGGAAACAATTTCATCAAAGACAGAAAAAGTTTTCGTGATATTTAATTCTTTTGAGTCTCCATTTCTTACAGTGGGTCAACGGAATCGTAGGGAATATTAAAAAACTTTTCTATATAATATTCATGAAAATAGTTTACGAAATAATGAAATATGAATTATTACGATAAATTATTGAATTAGAAAAGATAAGATAATTAATAGGAAATTACTATTTTTGTGAAAATTCTTATTCTAAGTATAAAATACATCTCTGATTTCAATTCAATTCTATAATTCAAAATGTCATTTAAGCCTACACTGTTGCAACAAGAAGGTAAATTTCTTATTTTCTATAAGGAAAATTTGTTTCCCTTAGCAAGAAAGGCATAAAATATGTTTAGTACAACTGTCTTCTTTCTTTGAGCATTTTGGATAAAATTTTTTTGATGGCACTCCCATTATTTTTCGGAATAGCATTTTTGTTTTTGAGAAATGCACATCATTTACATAATAACCTCATCAGGACATTTTTTTCATATCTAGCCTAAATAGCATTTGTCATTTTGCTGGTAACATATGTTTATATGTTACCGGCAAATATATATATAAATAAATTTATATATATATAT
>NC_092210.1:29817258-29822598 GCF_043381705.1 Parasteatoda tepidariorum
TACTAATGGTATTAGTTAAATGGTGTTTTTTATAGGTAATTTATATATATATATATATATATAGGCACTGGATGATATTTCTTGATATATCATTTTCCTCTTCTTACTTTTTTCATTTCAACTAAAAAAAAGAAAAGAAACGTATTATTTTACCTATTCATTAAAAAAAAATTTTTCAAGTTTGAAACAATCTGTCTTTTATTTTAGAAAAGTAAGAGTACCTTTTCTTTTGATTGATTCTCTTTCTAGGATTTCTCTTCCCCTTCTGACACTTTAGACCGAACTCATTGCCAGACCTCACTTCACATAAATAGAAAAAGTTTTGCGATTCATTGACCAAGTAGAAAAAAGCAATGATCCATAAAGAATCCGGTTATCTTTTTCAAACTTTCTCTATTTTACTTTTATCTTTCACAGTTTTGAGAAGTTTACATTGGATGTTTTTTTTTTATTCCAAGGGGTTAAGTTAATGTTTACTTCCTCCTTCATTCTTTGCCTATTAATATGAATAGAAATTCTATAAAAATTCAGTCTTGTATGAAAGAAGATTTTGTATGTGGGCAAATATTATTTTCCAAAAAATTAATAGGCATAAAATTTAGAGAAAATGTAACGAAAACAATTTTTCCAGTGCTTATCATTTTCATTATGGATTTTTTAATTAAATATTTTTGTAAATTCTCTTCGTCTATTTATCAAGTAACTGGACTTTAACTTGCTAATAGTCCAGAATTCTAGATTCTTGTGATATTCTGCGTTGTTCCGAGTAAAGTTTTTTTATTTTATTTCGAATTTTATAGTGATCAAAATTATTTATAAAAGCAAAAATTATAGATAAAATATAGAAATCACGCACTTTCTTATACGTTTCAGGATCTTAACTAATAATATACAGAAACTTGAATTAAAACAATATATTCAATTTAGAGTGTTGAAAAACACTGAAGTTCCGGCAGAAATATTTGGTAATGAATTAGATTCATCGAAACCACAGAGAAGTCTTGTCCTCTTTAAGTAATCAAAGTAGTATAGCGAATGAAAATCGTTAAATTTTCTGCTTTAACACATGCAGTGACTCTCTGTGGCAAATATTTGCAAATGGATTTACACTATTTATTTTAAACTGCTTGAAAATATATACGGACTAGTGTTATTTATTTTAACTACTGGTTAAATATTTATGATAAATTCTCATTACTATTTTTGCTCTGTTTTAAGTGGAATTGATCTTACAACAAAATTAAATAAAGAAGAAAAAAATGAGTGAGTAAAAAAATAAAGCAGAAGCATTAAATAGTACACTTTTTTACTTTTCAAATCTACAACTTGAACTAAATTTTTCGTATTTACGTTAATTGGGAGTTATATTGAAATATGCGCTCAAACAAACTTTAGAATCTGCGTTGCCTTGATGACACAGCAGTAGGCATGCAGAATGCATTTGTCTATATATTAACACTTTTTCAATCCGATAAAGAAGTGCTTACATTTTTTGACTGGCATTGTGTAAAAAAATAGACTCTAAAATTTTATCTTTTTTTTAAAATTTATTCTTTACCATAGAAAATAAATTTTATTTTAGCAAAAATGAGCAAGTAAGAGCAAAGTAAACACCCTTAAGGATCAGATTTATGTCTAGCAATTAGTTAAGCAAGTTAATCTGCAAACCAATGTTACTAAAAGCTTAAAAGTGTGTCTTTAATTGCAGCATAACCTTAACTGCAAAGCATTCAAGATGCACATTTTTGCATTCATTTATAAATTACTGAAAATGAGCTTTGTTCTCTCATAAGCGTACTAAAACTCATTTAGTGCAAAATTGGAAACAATCAATCTTTGCTATACGTTGAAAACAGCATTCTTTTCAAAACAAATATGCATGCAGGGTTTACTTAAACACAGCGAGAATTTTGCACTATCCTCAGTTAGCTATAAAGTTTGACATTAGCTTGACACTGAATTTATATATCTAAACATAGATAAAAAAAACTACAGCACGTGGTTAACTGCCTCCTATTAGCTGTGGCATACCGAAAAATGCCTGATATTAGTTGTTCTCCGTAGCATTAAGATGGAATGCATCGGCCATATACTAGATCCAACTCCATTCTGACTTTTTTGAAATTAATTTTAACTCTTACAGTATCTTTTACATTTAATTGCAAAATTAGTATAAAGTAGTTATACATTTTGTAAAAAAAAATACTAGCTTCTAAAATTACTAATAAATAGACTGGTCAATTTTATCGATTTTCTTATTTTACCGTAAATCAAAAAATAAAGTTTTATTCTAATAAAACTTTGTTTTCTTGATGTTTTTTTCATGTGGAAAACGTTGCAAACGATCTAAAAGTAAAGCTAATTTTAAAATACATCGAACTTATTCGCTTGATTAATAATTTATGCAACTTCACTGAAATTGTTTTCTTTTTTTCTCTTTACTTTTTTTTAAAGAAACAAGCTTGATGCAAGCAATATGATTTTGTTGTTCAGAAAGAAAAAGAGATTTGAGGAAAACATCACCAAATGCTGTAGCTGATTTTGAATCATTCTCTTTCGCGATACTGATTTAGAAAATACTGAAGCTGCTCGATATGACTCTATTTAAATTTAGAAACTTTAAATCATACTAATCAAAATTTTTATATGATATAAATCAAATTTTTGAAGATCTTATAGCTTTTCTATTTTGTGAACTATTTTAAGCAGCATTAAGTATGGTTAAGTACAATTATACTTTTATTCGGTTGAACTCCTTTGAACTAAACTTCGGTTTTCCTTTTATATATTTAAACCTGCGCATAGTTAAAATGTTAATAACCCTTTTTTTACTTTTGATACTATGTTGAATTATTTGGTAAATTAGAAATCAAAATTTCATTTTGTTGCTACTGAAGCTTTAGATACAATAAGAAATCGACTCTTTATCAAGAAGTATGTATACATAATTGTCTTGATATTTTTCATAAGAATTACCTCTTTTTATTAGTAAAGATAATACGTTTTAAAATAGCAATACACGAGCAACTGAAAGATGATCAACTCTCAATGGTGCATAGCACATCCTCTCTTAATAATATTAAGAAAGCGAAGAAAGGATATTATGAGTTAAAATATCAATTATTTGGCTATTGATAGCTAAAAATTATAACTAAGAACCAGTTTTTTGATCTTAAGCATTTAAAATGTGTTGGTCATGAAGAGTTAAGGGAAGTAATAATAACTTTCTCATGATGAAAAGAAGTGCAGTAAAATTTTATCCATGGATTCCAAAGGTAAAACTTAAACATAAATGTTATGTCAGGTGTAAGAAGTAATATATACATAGAACCTTTTTTCCTTTCTTATGCAAAGTTTATTAAGAAAAAGATATTAACAATTATATTTATTGAAAAAGGAATTGTATAAAATAGCAGTTTAATATTTAGTGATAGGGAATATGCTGGTTCTTGCCTAGCAATGATTTAGGTGTACTATTTTTTAAATTTTTAGATATTTATTTTTTAAATTTTCAAATTATAATACATTGGCAGAAGAACATGCTTGAAATTATTAAAGTTTAAAGAAATAATAAAGGTACGTGATTTGATGCAAGTGAAAGTTTTTTTTTTAATCAAGTAACCGAAAAAATAAAATTTTCATTACTGCACTGTAAAAAATGCCAGATCAAATTCCGGTAAATAATACTGGCACTTTTCTATAAAATACCGGTACATTCCCAGAAAATGGTACTGAACAAGAATATTATATGCCATATTTTTTTCAGTAACACTTACCGTATATTCACTCAATCAATCTAAATAAGTATTAGTGTAAAAATTACGGTATAATATTTTGCGGTAAAAGGAATTATACGGATGATGCATCAAAAGTGTCCGTACTTTATACCTTAATTTAATCCGGAATTTCTTACAGTGTAGAGGCAGTTTTTATAAAACAACATTTATTTGAAGCATCAACAAAGCTAATATTTTAAATTATCATAAAAAGTTTGTATACACCAAAAAGTAAACAAATAAAATTAAAAACACTATCTCAACAAAAAACAACTAACTCTCAAATGATTTTAAAATTGTCTGCTTCTTCTAATTTTTTGGATCTACTGTTACAGTTTTTCTATTAATGCTTATGTTATCTGGTCACTTTTAGGACTCTTTTTTTCAAAGCGTACCCCTACAAAGAGCAAAATCTATTATTCTTAGTTCACATGCTTAAAAGTAATGTTATTTTATGATTTGTATCAAAAATAAAGCCTTCCTTTGTGAAGGCAAATGGTGTATGTCAGACACATTTTTTATTTGCCATCCATCAAAACAACTAGCTAGTTTTACAGCGAAACCCGTGAGAGCCCGTATCTCACATATAGCTGCAACTTTTATTAGATTATGGACAACTTTCGTGAAGCAAGCTCTCAACTCAAAGAATAACAACTTGAGAAGCACAAACATAATTTAACTTTAAGTAGGTTTTCCTCTAAGATTTCGCTAGTTGACAAGATAAAACGCTTAAATCTGGTGCGAATTATGCATCTAGCCAGGATAAGCAAGATTGTTCTTTCGTTTAATCATGCAGTATCCCATCGAAATTTTAAATACATTGAGTATGAACGTTAGTATTGAATAAAAGAGGAACTTTCAATGCAACTATTGCTCTATTTTATAATATATGCTATTTTAAAATTTATAATACAAATGAAGATGGACTTGGAAGATGGAAAACAAATGGTATGTGTCAAACACATTCTTTATTTACCATCCATCAAGCAATTGGCTAATCCCACTAGCGGTTTAGCGAATGGGCAATATTGGGAAGAATGTTTCTCCCCTATACACTATTCCCCTATTTATTAACTTGTAAAAACCAGTTTTGCTTTGCAGGGAAGACTTCAGGTTAAAATGGGATTTTTTACGTGTCAGGGGGTTTCAAGCGAAATCCACGAGTACTGATATCTGCAACCACATATAGCTGCAACTTTTATGAGGCTTTAGCTAACTTCAGCAAAGTAAACTCTCAATTCAAAGAAAAACATCTTTAGAAACAGAAATACAATTTAACTTCAATTAGGATTGCATCTAAGATTTCTCTAGTTGACTAGATGAAAGGTATGAATTTTGTATGAATTATGCATCGAGGGTAAGTGTGTTTTTTCCTTTAATAAAGCAGTATTCCATCGAAATTCGAATTACACGAAGCTCAAACGTAAGTATGGAATGAAAGATGACCTTTCAATGCCGCTATTACGTTATTTTATATCATGGGCTATTATATTTTTACTACCCTATTTTATGATATTATTATTTTATTATATTATTATTATTATATAATTGCAGCATAACCTTA
>NC_092210.1:29823302-29889730 GCF_043381705.1 Parasteatoda tepidariorum
TCACTAAAAGTACATAAATATGTAATAAATAAAATAATTTTTTGATAAAAATGATAAATGAGGTTTATCTATTGTCAATACATTGGTCACTTTCATTTACTCCTGAAAAAACAGCCAAAAAACATAATTTTTGTAACTGGGCGGGGCTACCCGACGCATTTTGAAAAGAGCTGAAAAACATGTTTTTTTAAATTTCTATTTTTTTAAGTTAAACTATTCTTTTTTTGGTTTATTCTCTTTGCATTATTTAATTATATGGTCAAACAATAGAAACATACAAAAATATTGATTATTACTCAGTATTATACAGAAATATAAGCAATACTCCTTAAGTGAGCGGGGCTACCCGACTCTCCCCTACCCATGAAAGCCATTTTTTTCCCGTAAAATTTTATGCCGTAATTTTTACAGTAATATTTATTCAGTTACAGTGATTATATTACTACAAAAATTACAATACTATATCTGATTTTTTTTTTCAAATTTTACTATAGAAGAAAACTTTACAGTAAAAATCCCAGCACTCAGGATGCCAGTACTTTCTACCATAATTTTTCACAGTGATCATGACGTGCGGTAGACTCAACAGAGGAATATCTTTCTAGTTTTAAATAATTTATAATATATTATTTTATTTATTATATATAATATTTTAAACGTGTTCAAAAATTATCGTTCAAATCCTAATTTAAATATTAACAATTGAGTTCGATTTCAATTTAAGAATAATTTAAATTTTTTAATCACTTATTTGTTTTAAGTTGAAGTTATTAAAAAATTAGTTCTCTTTTCAATACCTAAAACATTAATCAGCAACTATTCTATATTAATAAGAAAAACATTATTTGACAGCAAACGTTTCAACTATGATTTTACCATAACCGTAAAGTTTTATACCGTAATTTTTACTGTAATATTTATTCAGTTGCAGCGATTATATTTCTGTAAAAATTACAATACTATATCAGATTCTTTCTTTTTTTTAAATTTTACGGAGAAATCCCGCCTCTCAGGATACCATTTCTTTTGACCGTAATTCTTCACAGTGTAATGATCACAACTTGACAGATAAATATCTTGCCAGCTTTAAATATTTTGCAATATATTATTTAATTTATAACATATCTTATTATTTTAAACCTGCTCAAATCTTATCATTCAATTCCAAATTTAAGTATCAGCAATTAGTATAAATTTTACAATCATTGTCAAAATAGTTCAGTTTTTTAGAATGAATTTTAATTTTTTTTAATCACGTATTTTAAGTTGCAGTTACTTAAAAATCCACTATGTTTTTATTATCTTAAACTTTAATCAGCAACTATTCTACATCAATAGGAAAAACAATATTTGACATCAGTGTTTTCCTTGCCAACTATGGTTTTTTCAAAAACACTTATTTGCAGATATTAAAATTGTTACTAAATGTTGTTTTTCTTCACGAACTTCTTTGTATTTAACTTTGTCATACTTGGAAATATTAATTGAATTATTCGAGATGTTACCTAAAAATAAATTATTCTTCTTTATCGAAATTATGACTATTAAACACAGGAAAAAATTCTATAAATGAGAGATTTCAATATTAGGATATTTTACTGTTTATTATAAGTTCTGTTATCATTATATTTGTTTATCGATAGTCATTTTGTATTTAATAAAACCCTACAAAAGAAGGGAAAAAAATTATATAGTACCAAATAAACAATTCTACAGTTTTAGTTCTGTACTGAAGATCTTTTATCAAAATTCAAACGCATTTAAAAATGGCAAATGTAAGGGTCCCGAAGTATTAACAAAATGGAACAAGGAACAAAATTATTAAACAATGGGGAATCGGAAATATTCTTAAGGTAATAAATAAAAGAAGGGAGATAAGAAACAGGTATGATGAGAAAATGAGAAACGCAGAGTGGTGCAGTTTAACTTAATTATTAGCAAATTAATTTAACAATGAATAAATTATCCACCAATAGTTTAGCAATTGATGTCTAAAATGTAATATGACCTTAAAAAAGGACAAAGTTCGTAGAAATGTTATTCTTAAAAATTCAGGTCATAGTCATTTTATATATTGAAATATTCTAGTAATGTATTTAAGGAATTTTTTGGAATTCAATTCCTTTCTAATGTTGGTTTCATTTTTACATTTATCCTCATTTGTTGCTTTCACAATCCTCCATGTGCTTCTTTGTTTGATGATCTTTTTCAATCATGTTCCCACAACCTAAATAGACATCGTCATTTTTCAATTTCTTTGTATTTTTCTACTTTGCTTCAGTTTTTTTCTTTCTATTTCTTTATTTATTTGATAACTAAAGAAAGTCTTTCATAACAGAACCAAAACTACAGTATGTGTTTTATGTGGCATTATTATGTGCTTTTCTCGCTAGCTTTATAGATTTTTTTTTATTCATGCAACTATTGAAACACACTTACACTGCAAAAAAAAATTAAATTTACCGGAAAATACTGTTCTTTGAAAACAGATGCATGCTATTTATCCTGGTAAGTACTGTTATTTTAAAAAAAAATATCTATAAAGTAACTATGACTCATATGGAGACGAGGGAGTTGTTCAAAGGGCTACCAGAGCTCTAGTGTCTCAGTACAAAGAAAAATATTAAACTGTTTTTCTCTTAGAAGTCTTACTTATTAAAATAATATTTAAGTATTTACGTATATAGTGGCTCACCTGTATAAAAATTTTTGGTAACATAACTCACCAATAAATTATATCTGAAGAAATTTAATAATCAGATAGAGTACCGATTCTATTAAGTAAAATCAAATTTTTTCTTCATACGATGTTCAAAATCATAAAATAATTGCCGAAAAATAAGTGCTAGTAAAGAAAATAATCGTAAATTGATTTCAAGCAGTTATCGCATGGTAAGCAAAATTGAATTGTAAAAACTCGAACTTGAATTGAAGATTTTACTCCGTTTATTATCCGAAAAAAAGAGACAACCCGTTTCTTCTGTAGAAATTACAGTTATTTTTTACAGTTTCTTCATGTAAAATATTTACAATGCAGATAAATAGATATTTTTTAATACATTTAACCAATAGTGGTTTTTGAGAAACAAAGAGTAAATGATGTTTATCGGAGACTAATCATTCTTAGTTTGTCATCCACCAAAATAGTTTACGAGTATTTAACCTAAGCCCACGAGAGTTAATAATTTCAATCATTATAATATTTTTCCCTTTCCTCCAAATACTTCATTGTAGCTAGAAATTACTTAACTTTTTAATATTCATCAAATTGGCAGAGGCGTTTTCGAAAAATAAATCGCTGCTCTTTATCGGAATAAACACTATTAGAGAGTGGGAAAAATTCAATACCTAAGAGATTATAGGATTGCGGTATTTTCTTTTTATTGTTTATTGCAAGTTTCCTTATAGCAGACTTATCCGCTTATCGACTGCCAGGTTCACTTAGGTTAAATGAGGTAGCCTGGTGAGGAAAAAAAAGGAACTCGAACTCATCCACCAGCGAGAAAAAGAATTATAATTTATTGAGAGTTTTTCGTTCTTTCAGAATGCACTACTTTTATTATCCGGAAGAAGTTGTTCGAAACCGAGGGAGAAAATGTGCCCCAAGAGTTTTCTTCCTTTATTTTGTTCATTTGAGTTTGTTCTAGTTTGGCGCTTATTTGTGTTCGGAACATCTGTGATGGAGAATATAGATTTATTTTCATAACAATCAAAATTTCAAATAAATTATTCAAATGTGCTTTGAGATGATTCCTCAGAATCTATTTTTGATTCGAACTCTTTCTTTTCTTTCATTTATATGTAATCCATAGAGTTATAAAACTTGAAAATTTGAATTGTTATAAATTGAAAATTGAATTGTTTTCAAATTTTGAGTAGTTTTTTCATTGTAATTGAAGCTACAATTTTTCATGTAAATTTCAGAAGAAAATAACCGAATCTTTGATAAACAATATTTACCAATTGGATGGCACGTTTTTCGAGACAAGCGCTTCACATTCATCACATTTATTGTGTATTTGAACAACATCATATACTAGATTGTACAAAAGGGTCAAATTGTTTTTGAAAAAATACGAATTATTTTGTGAAATATTAATTTTTTCTAAAAGTTTTTTTGGATTATTTAACTTCTTTCTAGGAAAATTGATATCTAATTTTAAACTCAGAAGAATGCGACGAAAGATCTGTAGTTCCAAATAAAGAATGGTTTTTGAAACAAAATGATACTTTTAATTTTACACTGAAAGAAAAATGCATGGTCAAAACTATCAGAATGTGGTAAAATTTTCTGTGTTTCTACTTCTTTAAGAAAAACCATAAAACTCGATAATTTTCACCAGATTGATTTGGTAATGGTTTTAGTTTAATTAGCAAAAGTATGGTTTTATTATATGAGATAAGAAAATGTGGTAAAATTTGGTTATTTTATCATGCTACCTTATAGCTTGAGATAAAAACTATTTATTCAGTTAAAATTTTTAAGTTGCATTGTTTACTACATGTGTGATAATAGGAACTACAATTTCGAAAACCAGAACATCCGGTAAACTATGTTAATGATTATCAAATGAATGTTTTAAATAACATATATTTTGATTTTGTGAAAAATTATTATTTTTTTTAAATTTTATTTTATTGCATTTTTTTACGAAATATGCTACTGCTATACAGTGCAGTAATTTTACAAGAATTGCTTTCTTTGTGTATGTATCAACATCTTTAAGAAAACTTTTATATCTTTCGACCAATGAATAATTCTATTTTTTTTTTCTGTTCCACGTATCTAAAATAAAATATAACATAATGATAGCATTAAATTTGATAATTTTGTCAATAATATCAGTACTTTTTAAATTTAAATTTTTAGAATAAAATGATTTGTTCCAAATAAGAATTATCGAAGAATCAAAATACGAGTTTATATAAATATATATAGAATCTATTCATGAAAATGAAGAAAATGTTGTTCAAGGGGAACGAAACCGAATTTGAACAGGTATGTTTACAATACGGAAAATGCCAGATGTGTTTTATTGTGATCCGGATATCCTGCTTCAAGAATAAAGAGGCATGCTCAAGAATACTGAAAAGCAATGGTCATAAAATTCAAACGATTTATCGTAAAAAATACATAGTTTCTCCGGAAAAATATTTAAAATTCTTTTATAAAAACATCAGAATATAATAACAAACTGTTATAGAAAAATAATATCCGTGTTATATTACAGGCATTTTAAAACAATATACCTATTTTGATTAAACAAATGTTTGTTCAAAGCATTGCAATCAGTTTAAATTTTGTCAAATTTACGAACTTTTTGCTAAATGCTCGTCTTTTGTCGGGAGGGAAATAATCATTAAATAATCATGATAATTAAACAATCAATAAATTTGCATTTATCAATAGTAGTATATCGTGCACAAAACTGAAAGAGATATGCCG
The DNA here is from genome assembly GCF_043381705.1 of Parasteatoda tepidariorum. NCBI lineage: Eukaryota > Metazoa > Arthropoda > Arachnida > Araneae > Theridiidae > Parasteatoda > Parasteatoda tepidariorum. The sequence goes on from NC_092210.1 coordinate 29,828,749, forward strand.
ACACAATTAGTAATGCTAAAATAATTCCATTTTTTATTTATTATTTTTTCATTAATTGTAATTTATTATTATATGGGTTATACAGGGTGCACATTTTGTCCAGGGTATTTATTATGCAGGGTGCTTCTTGTCCACTCCTCTATGCATTTATTTTTTAATTCTTGACGATAAATTAGGCGTGCTAAAGGGTATAGTTTATATCATAAGTAATAGTAACTCTACTAAAATCTTTCAAATCAGTTAGGAGGAGGGTGGATGGAGAAAATTGAAAATGTTTGTCTTGAGAGAAGAACTTAGGTGATTGTAATGCTCCTCAGTTTTCCCCCACAATAATACAAAGTTTGAAGGCAAAGTTTGAGGACAAAGTATTTAGCCTTTAGAGTTCGATAGTATTTTTGCTTTTTTCCTAGCCTAAATGCAAATTTACGATCTCTAACTTGAACAACTATTTTATTAACTATTAACTATTTAATGAATAGCAAAAATATCTTCCACGTATTTTTGCTTCTAATTGTTTAATTATCATAGCTAACAGCTTGTAAGGTCTTTTAGAAAGACTTTCCGAAGTGATTGCAAAATCATAATTATAGTATTAAGTTTATTAAAACTAAGCTACTTTTCTAACGCAGAAAAAAATAATTGCAAAACAAATAGTTTCTATATGTATTTCTTTGAATTACTGATTTTGAATTAAAAGCAAAACAATATTTAAATGATTACAAGCCTAATATTTCTACATAAAACTACCACTGATAAACATTATTTTCAGCTACAGTACACTGAGGAAAAAGTGTGTTTAAAACTACCAGAATATGGAAAACTTACTGCGTTTCTGGCTCTATGAGAACACCAAAAGACTCGGCTTTTTTCAGCGAGGCTCTTTGATTTTGGTAAAATTGGAAATTAAATATGGCATGGCATAAGAACCATTTATTTGTATTACCTTTCAGTTTTGTATTTGCAACTAAATTTTTGGTAATAAGAAATATAATTTTGAAAACCAGCATTTCTTTTAAACTGCTACCATATGAACTAAAATAAACCAAATGACTGAATTAAAGAACGTATATTTTGGTTTCATTAACCTGAATTATGGTTTCTCTCACCTGAAATTTCATTATCAGAATAAGGTAGAGAAAATTAAAATTTAAAAATGTAAGAAATATGGTAAACCTACAGATGATCTGGTATACTGAAATTTTTTTCACCGTGTATTAGTCGCATAACTTAATTGAAATTAAAATACAAATGATAAATTTTGAAATTTTAATTTTATATCAAATTTTATTCAGCTTTTTTTTGGAATAAATGATATAATAATTTTATATCTTTAAGGAATTACCATATTTTAAAATGCATGAATTATTCCAGTTACCGAAGAGAATAAAATAAACGCTCTTGTAGTTTTAAATATTGTTTATCGAAGAGAAATTTAAAAACGAAAAGTATTCCTCTCGATACCCTACTATAAGACTCAATGATAGTATGAATAAGATCTTCTGCATCTTAATCCCCCTGAAAATGTTCGCTGGAACGTTGTTCTCACACTCTGGAAAATCCCAAAGCTGAATACAACTTGAATGTATTAATTCATTCATGCAACCATGCAAACTAGATCTTAGTAAAAGCGTTCAGACGTGAAATAGTCCCAAGTTCTGAAATAGGATTACAATAAGATTATTGGTCCTATAAGCCTGTTTGAATACAGGCTGTCCACAGACGCAAGGAAATAAGAATGTAAAAGATTATTCTTGCGGTTTATAAATTGACAAATTTTTATTATGAAATATATCTTGTGCGTAAATAAAATGAAATTAATTGTAATTAAGATGCTAGACCACATTATTTTCATACCCGTCTGTATTTAACGCAATTTTTTCTATTTTTCTAACTTCAAAATAATCTAACGTTTTTCTTTAAAAAATATTAGGTTTAATATTGTACCTCTTGTTGATCAATGGCACTTAAAAATATTTTGCCATAATTATTTTCTGAAGTAAAGTCAGATGACGCCATCAGCCAAATTATTCTTATTATTTTTGGAACTAAATGAGGCAAAAATTTATTTTATTTGAATTATCATGCTTATAATTCGTTATTTCTCTCTCAAATAAAGTTACCTTAAATTTATGTGACAATTGGATAAGAAGAAAAGAAGTGAGAACGAAACATGTAAATTAAAAAAGCTAATATGAAAGTATGTGCTTATAATGAATAATTCAACTCCTGCAACGCATGGGTAAGTATAAATAATATACATAAAAAGAAGGGGAATTTCTTGTCTAAATAATGTATCTATGATGGAATATACAACGGACAAGGAATATACGATGTTCCCTGCCATTTATAAATCCCTGGGTGACAATAACAGCGATATTATCCCTAGTTTCAAGATATATCTAAGTTTCACTGATGGTAACCTTCGAATCAGCAGCAGAATAAAACTTTCTAACATTGGAATATGCAGTCCTGCAGGGTTTGTCCTGTCATGTTATTTTGGGGATTGAGATCAGGAATAACAGGACTCTCTATAATGTGAACCCGTTTTATTCAAAAACCATACCCGCGAAGATTTTGCAACGAAAAGGGTGGCGGTGTCTCCAGCTGGGAATTCCAACTAGATTTATTAGTTCCCCCTAGTAATAACAAGTAGTCAGTTTATAAGGCTATTTCTTCTGGTGGTTAGACTTTATGCCACAAAGGAGTAACTCCAAACTAAGTTTACAGCATTTATCGAAGTTTTCCTGTACCATTAATAAACCTCACAAGACAGTCTGTTTGGAAATATTTTCATTTTTCATTATTTACAGTTTCTTCTTTTATATTTCCTTTGCTGGTACTTTCAAAAAGAATTTCGGTTGAAATGTTCATAAGGAAAACGTCCCCATTCAAGTTGTACAATTTCATTGGAATGGATTTCGAATTATTGCTACGTCTTACTCTTTTTCCCGGACTCTAACAAAGCCCGTGAGGGAGTATCCTCATTAGATATGTATATGCAAATATGGGAGGTGTGGACAGTGATAGAATTGGAAGCCATTAATACTGATGCTATTGTCCACCACGGAATAATAATAGAAATGCTACATCGTATTTCCCAAATCATAAACAAACACAATGGGTACATGAACTATTAGCAATAGTGAATTTTCTTCGTAGTGACCACATTTTCCTTCATTTTTTCCACGCTTGCAAATTTTATTCCAGACCAGTTGCCACAAAGTGGGTTAAGTGCTCAATGTTCAATAAAGTCACTGAACCCAGGTGATTTTCTTTCAGCAGGGACATATCTTGAATGTTTGTAAAATGCTCCTGTGACTTTCTTTTTCAAGCAAATAATCAAGAAATATCATATTTTAGTCCGATTGTACTTAGTAATAAAATTATTGCAGTCCGATTTGTATTCTATTGCGAGTTAGAAAGAAGTCGGTCGGTTAATGATTTCGGATTAAACTCGATGTTATATTTAAATGTTGTTCTTGTTTTGTATTCACAAGTTCTAGTTGATAGTTGGGAGCCCAGCCAACAGCAGCGTGGCCTTGCAGCTTTCAGTGTTATAACGAAACCCAGTACTTCTTAATAAGTTATTTGTCGGCTGTAGGTCATTGTTGTGCTGTATAATAATTTTCATTAAAAAAAATATTTTTACTTTTCTATGTAAGTGTAAACAAAAACAAAACGAAAATTGTGCATAGAACATTTGTAAATCACTCTAAAATTTGTCCCGTGGTGGACAGATCGTTATACATAGTTCCCAGCAGATCACCGAAGTCAAGCATAACTCGCTGCGGTCAGTGACAGGTTGGGTGATCACTTAGATCAGTCTGCGTGGGGACCGAGAGTGTGCGGCATGGGTCCTCGTTAAACTGTTCTACCGTAAAGTGCTATACTTCGCGTGTAAGTCGTCGGGCTACCGAAGCGGGGAAGCCATTCCTTCTGCAGAGGATCAAAATTGTGTTGTCATATTTTCGATCATCCTCAGGGATGCTTCTCAGACCGTCGCCAATAGCCCATCGTGCAGTTTTAGTTCGACGTAAATGAGCTACAACAACTACAACAATCACTCTGAAATTTCAAGTAAAAAATTTGATTATGTGAGGGATTCGAAAAATCAGGAGAATAAATATGAATTATTAAGCATCTAGGATAAAATAATTACCTATTTCCCCGTATAGACTTATTTAGAGTATTACATACATAGAATTATTTATTGTGCAAAAAATTGTGACCTATATTATCTATTATGTTTCATTTACAACTGATTTCCCGAATTTCTTTAATGTCATGAACATGCTTGTGTATTTTCAAAAGAATTTAAAAACTTTAATGATTAAAATAAAACGTATCGATATTATTTGATTTGATTCATATATTTTTTAATTTGTTCTTATAGAAATGCATCTACTTAAATGAGAGAGATACCTGATTTGAAATATAAAAAAAATTATTAGCAGAAAATATTCTAAATTATGAAATACTTAAATACAATTGAAAGCAAATAAATGTAATCTAATAACTCATAGAAAACTTGCTAAAAGAAATAATATCCAAAGAAAAATTTCCAACATAAGGAACTTTCTAAATTAGGCAATTAATTAAATAAACGGCATTTTAGTTCTGATAAAACTTTAATAAAATTCATAAAATATCGTTTTAAAAGAAACCAATGTTCTGTTACTTTTCATGACAGTTTTAAAATTTGTTGGCATGATTTAAATAATTTCGAAATAATATTTTAAATGTTTCGGAATATATATATTTTTAATATATTTATTGGAAAATTTCCTATCCAAATCAAAAGCTTAAATGCTAATGAATGAAAATATTTTTTAACGATAAATTTTTAAGGGTAAATTTTATAAATAAAGAACAACTGATATACTGATGAATCAAATTACCAGTTTTATAATTCAAATTCAAACAAAGTCCATCCAAATAACAAAAAAAAAACATATTCTATTATATTTTTTTTAAATTAAAATTTTTAAGTTAGAATTAGGTTTTAATTTTAAATACACTCCTAGGAACAAATGATAAGTCAACACTTTTAAAAGTAAGTTGTCTCACTTTAAAAACGAACTTAATTAATTTTTGAATAAAATTGAACTTTTTTATTCTTTTAATATAAATAATAACACTTAATATCTTAATTGTTTTCTGTTTAATGAAGATGCAAGCAAATAAATAAATTTCTTGAAAATTTACTGCTATTCATTTTAAAATCAGAATATCCTTCACGGGCCTTCCTCAGTTATGGTATTTCATGTTATAAGATTACATTCTTTTATTACGATAGAATCTTAAATTTTTTTATCAAATAAAAGTTATTGAATCATTTATATACGTCGAAAAATTGACTAAAATTGAATTTATTTCATCAGCAGTCGATTCCCTATAATACGTTAAAAAGGATTTTAGTTTACAATAAGTGTTTAACATTATTTTGACCATATTTTATTTCATTTAAGAAAAGTTTTTAAAATTTGATTTCGCACGCGAAATTTGTTGAAAAAATTTACTTCAAACATCTTTTAAATATTTATTTAAAACAAAATATAATGCGATTTTATCATCCCTAAGCTGCTACTATCTAAAATAATCCAATTTAAAGCAACATAAAACCAAGAAAAGTCTTATGCTGCGCATAAGATATTCTGTATCCGTCAAGAAATAGAGTTGAACTATAACAGGTCTTAAATGAAAATATGATGACAATAATAGGAAATATCTGTGGTTTTTGTCAGAAATCTGAAATACATTTTCAATTCTTAGGCTTTACTGAATATCATTATACTGCGCACAAACTTATTCTCTTGTCAAACTTTAAAGCGATTGAATATATTGGAGTAGGTTTAATATATTTCACGCTTGCTTATTTTCTATTGTTTTACGAAGTAGAATGATTTGACCATTGTCGACGGACAATTTGTTAACCTCATAGGGTGGAACTGTTATTTATGCTTGGTATGATGTTTTATTCATGTTCTATTGTGCTTAATGTTATATCTTTTTAGAAGTTTTCCATATATTTAATATTTTTTTCAATGTTTGTTGAAATACAATGTTAATCAAAACTGCAAAAAATTGTCCTATCAGATTGAATCTATCAAAAATTCAAAATCCTGATGTATTAGCTTTTGACTTGCTTCTGTGTTGCTTGTCTATAAAAATCAATTTTGGTTTTAATATTTCTTTAAAGTGAATTTCAATACAAATGTGACTGTATTTTTAAGACTGTCATTTGTTCAAGCAAAAACTAATGCAAAAAGAAAACTTTTTAGCAGTCTTAGGAACAAAAACAAAGTAATAAAAATAAAGGAAATTGTATTAGGAAGGCTAAGCTTTTAAATCACTTTGCTGCCATAGAACCCAAAATATTTTCCATTTTATTGAAAAATTTGCTTTCATGCTCATGTATTAAAATAGAAAAACTAAACTAATTTGATCGAATTAATTTGTTTGGTATAGTTTATATATTTATCAGCTTTTGCGTTTACACATTTTCAGCGAACAAACTCTAATCCAACACGAGAGGAAAATAAATAACATTAAAACATTTTACTCAATCCAATTATATCCGATATATCCAATATATTTTAAAAAATGATATATTCATTGATTAAAAACGCTATTCACTTCAAATTTGTTAAAATTAAATAAGTGAATAGCAACCATATCAGCTGCAATTGCAAACTTAGGTTAAGAATGAAAAAAAAAAGAATTTGGGAACATCGGAAAATTAGCCAATTTTTAAACTTCCTGCAATCAACTGGCTGAGTCTGCTCATGTCTTAGAAGTTTACTGGACAGTAAGCTTCCCAAAATGGAAATGATTTGGGGTTAGCTGTTTTTTTTAGCATTCATATCTATCGAAATGACAAAACTAGTAAAATTCATTTCGAAATCTCAAAGTCATTTTAGTTATAAAAACAGTCTTTTTTATGTTATTTTATTTAAAGATTTTCCCATATTTTCACTATGAAGTGAAATTATAACACAGGTAATACATTTTGGACTCTCTTCCTTCGCTTTTATCAAAAATGAAGGTGTATCCGAGAATAATGATTGCTCAGATGAGAAATGGAGCTGGAATAATGGATACACTGGAGTTTCACCGTCGTTTTTTACCAACTAGTTGTTCAAGGTTAAAACTTTGATATAACAATGTAGGCAGCTAATTTAGTTTTATCTTATTACCCAGGAAACAGTATAGTGGCCGTCTGTCATCAAACAACAATGTATGATGGATCCAGCCTCATTCAGTTGTTGATGTCCTCCTTTGTTGCTATCCTCGTTTGCTTAGTGCTCCCTCAAATCTGCTTTTTTTAATACCATGAAGGAACGCTACTTTCAGACAGTTTGTCCACTTAAATAGCCTTAATTTTTATATGCGCTTTACACATTTACATTCTTGCATCTTTGCATACTTTTAGTTTAAATCTTCTTTTGCACTTTGCATATCCTTTTGTTTTAAATGTTTTATCTGTTCTATTGATCTTTTATTTGCTGTATTAAAATATTATTTATTTTTTGGATCTCTGTAAGGAGTAAGGAGTACTGGCGATGCTTCGCCAGCTGCATTAGAAATGACAAAAAAAAGAGGTTATTCACAGTGGTTTCTATTTTGAAATTGACTGAAGAGATTTTTTGCAGATGCTTAGATTACTTTTGTATTCGAAACATAGTATAATTATTTTAATCTAATCTCGCTATGAAAAATACTTTGCATAAATGGAATATATTTAAAATTCAGCTCATTCAAACTCCAGTTTTGTTATTAAATTACGTTGAACTGATGATTTTCTACTTTTACAGTATTTTTCACAAATTAAATGTTTTAACAATAATTTATTTTAGAATACGTCCATATCCATATAATAGTGTTTTCTTGAGCAACATAAAACTTAGCTTATTACAATTTATATACAAATACAAAATGTGTATTGTCTACTACTGAAAACTTTATTCTTATTTTCTTTGCATATAATTCAAAGAAAAATCTGGCGCGTAATGATAAATATGTAACTTAAAACTTTGCTCCTAATGTTAGTCAAAGATAAAAAAAAAAAGTACAAAATTATGCACGATTAATGACTTTTTTAAAATAAAAATGTTCGTTTGAAAGTAAAACGTTATCAAAGAACTATAGAAATATTTTTTTTTATAAATGCTCAGAAACAGTTCAATATTTGAATATGTTTTTAAGATATTTTCTATACAAAAGTAATTTACACACAAATTTAAATGAATAGATAGAGAAAAAAATGTTTTTTAAGTAGTTACTTATGGAATAGAAAAGTATTAACTACATATTAAAGAAAAGAAAAGTTTTCAAATCCAGAACTTCAATATGTAAAGCATCTAGAAAGCTATTGATTTAAACAGCTGTTGTTAATCTGTTTATCAATATTTTGAATCATTAGTCAGGATAAAAAAAACAATTTTTCTGTTTTTAAAAAGCTTCACTTGCTTTCTCAATACTTTGATACAACTTTGAGCGGAATGATGTATAAATTTTAAATGCCTTATACTCAAATGCTCAAACAAGTAGATATTTGCCAAATAGGTCTTTTTTAATTCATCCGGAGTTTGCAGCTTATATGTTTTAGATTAATAAGATTTTTGGTAAATAAATTTTTTTAAAGTTCCGCTTTTTATCCAATTTTGTTCTTTGAATTAAAAACTTTCTTTCATTTCCATGCAATTTTGATCGCATATGCAGCTTTCTAATTTGTTTTATGGTCGGCTAGCTACTTTTATTTAAATTATAATCTTTCAATTATTTTTTATCACAATTCTGAAGATAATATGCAAAATAATTAAAAATATATTAAAAGTTTAATTCCACATGGTCTTTTAAACGAACACTTTCATAATTTGTTTGCTTACCAGAAATAAATTAAGAGATAATTAAAACATTTAATTATCTGAAAATATATAATGCCTTATATCTTTGATTATATTATGACTATTTACTTTTTATGAATCCTTTAGTCCAAAATGATTCTAGAAATGCATTATAATAATTAATTACTAAATAATAACTTACGTCGAGTGTGCTTAGCTTTTTTTAAATTGAATGTTTCCATAGAACTAACATTTGTGTTACATGGGCAGGAACCACACGAAAATCTCCCGCAGTTTTCCAGTGGTTTCTAACTAATGTTCAGTGTGCAACTGAGGATCTTTTGCGTCAGACCAGAGCACGAAGCCCGGACCAGAATTCGTATAAACAAGCCATCACTGAGATTCGAACCTGGGTCTCGCCTTAGTGAAGCGAACTCCATTCCATTCCATCAAACTATACTTTACTATTGACGCACCTTCAAAAATGAGAATATTAAAAAAATTGTGATCGACATTTAAGTGTATAGTAGTCATTTAAAAAAGCATCCACTATACAGTAAATAGTCATTTAAAAAATCATCCAAAATACAGTAGAGTCAAAAATTCTCCATTTTCATCGTATTAATATCCGATGTATCAGGTAGTTTATTCAGTCAGGTAATCCTTCTTTTCCTTAAATTTAAGTATCATTCTAATCAACATTTATACTCTGCAATATTTATCCGACATTTATACTTTCTGAACTTCATTACAGTTACAAATTACAATTGACATTTGCATTTTCTGTAGCTTCATAATCCTTATGAACAATTATTTTTTTAATAATCATTCCAAAGATTAAAGCATAAAACGATGTAAATGACAGCCTTAAAAATTCGTTATTATTGAGAAAATCAATATTCATCATGATAATACAGAAATGACAGAGGAAATGAATCGTTAGTTAGGAAACTGTAATTATGAAACTCTGTCGTTCAAACCTCTTTCACTACAATTGGAAGTCAAGTAATTAGCGGGCTTGTACTAATTCTAAACATTAAAGAATCTAAAGTAGATGTTTAATCATAATTTCGAACATTAAACATTAATAATATCTTTATCGGATAAATCTCAAATATAATCTGGTACATTCCATTCTGTAAGTCTATTTCCTATTTTTCTTTTCTTACAGATAAAAAATAATTAATATTTAAATAATTGAGCTCTAATTTATAATAGTTTAAATAGTTTTCAGATTGCAGAAACGTCTTATGTTTTCCTTAAGAAAAATCCAGGGTTTGGTTTAAAAACTATATATATTTTCCCGTTTTAAATTTTACATTAGTCAAAGATTTATTATATAAGTATTTTACAGAGCAATTTAATGTAGGTTTATGTTTGTAAGGATATTCTGTAACTTCTTGCAAAGAAATTTTTTAACATTTTAATTTTTTTAATTTATCGTAATCTTAAAAAAATTGTTGATTGAGTTTTTTTTTTCTTTTCTTTTTCTTTCCGTAGAACAATGACTTTTTGAAACTTAAGTTTATAACTTCAAAAAAAGCGTTTCTTAGTCTGCAAACAACGAAAAATAGTAATAAAAATACTGCTTCATAGGAAGTAGTTCAAGATCATGTATTTAATTAGTGAATGCTATATTTCTTTTTCTAGAATTCACTTTTAATGAATTTATTCACTTTAATAATTTTAATGAATTTTTATGCTGTTATTTCAATAAATATTACTTAAATTAAATCATCAGCTCTTATAAATACATGAAAAATGAATTACGAAGCTTTGAAAATATCCTTAACAGATAAATATTCCAGTTACGTAAAAAGGAAAATATGATATGAATAACATTCATTGGCATTTCAATTAAGTATATTGTTAATTAAAATATGATGATATTTGTGTAATTACAGTGTTAACTATAGAGAATGTGAATAACTGAGAATGAAAAATTTACCTTTCTTTTTTTTATTGTATTTACAAGTAGAAACTACTCATCTTCTATTTTAGAGTTCTTTAAAAAAATTTATATTTGAATTATTTTGACATCAAATCTTAAGTTTAAAGTTGATTTTTATTCAGTGAATTAATTGACTTTCTCTCAAACTCATTTCATCTTCTGAATTTAAATTAAATTTATTAATTAATTCCTCTTTTGTCGCATGGATTTTTCTTGCATCTTCCACAGTTTTTTTAAGATTTTAAACTATTAAATTACTTTCATATGTGACATTCGGTATCAATGCAATTGACATTAACTTATCGAATGAACATGAATAATATTTGTGGCATAAGCGGATAGAATGTTTCATATCTTTAACTTAAGTTTTCGATTTTTTTTTTGAAATATAACAAAAAAATTTTAACCCCTTTTACGGCACTAAAGAATTAATTAGATTAATAAAAAATATTTTAAAAATAATTAAATAATGAAGTTAATTATATAAATAATTATAAAAACAAAAGTGCTAAAACTTGATAGCTTTTGAGAAAAATTGTACTCATCGTGCACTAAAGGATTAAAACGCTTTCAGAAAGAGTAATTTTACCTCCGCAGAAAAGTTGTAGCTTATAAATAAATTATTCGCTTTAGAAATACTTTTAAAGTACCTGGATTTTCTGAGACAGGTTCAAGACACAGCTTCTTTCCTTTTTCTACTCCGAATTCAATTAAAGCTCCCATTTAGTGGAAAAATTTCTTTTACTATGGTTCTCTGGCTCAATGAAATAGATGAAAGCCCAAGCTTGGAGTTCCTTAATGCCATCGTTAATGGTGTTTTGGGAACTATAGACACAGTAGAGAACTGCCATCAGCACAATTATTGTATAATATACTTCGTAAATTGTAACATTCCAAAATCGAGTTACATAATTCTACAATTTTCAAAGACAAATAAACTTTTAATGGTATAATTATAATGGGAATACTAAATTATAAAAAAAAATAATTTCTGTTGTTTAATTATAAATAAATGTGAAATAGTACAAAAATAGTATAGGAATATAAGTTTATATTTTGCATTTAAGAAAAATGTACGTATTTACATTATTACAAGGCCTATATTTTCAAGATCATCAGTGGAAAACGAATTTTGCAAAACATTGCGTCAATGTTTAGGTTTTAATCATAAGGAGGAGGAGGAGGATAATGTGATGCTATTTAATTGCCAGTCCACAAAGGACGACTTATTATACTGTTAAAGTCATTATTTCAAAACACATAATAGTATTAACAATAAATAATGTCTGCTATTATAGCCCTTGCAGTTTTCCTATTTCTTCGTTTAATTCTCAAGTTTATAAGCAATCAGTTAACCATTTTCACAATAAAAGTATTTATAAGCTTTTTCCAAATTTTCACATTTGTGTGGAGTTCGAATATTTTCAGTACCTCAAACGTTTGAGTATATTTCTTTAAATACATTCAATATATATTTAACAGTTTAAAGCCAGAGTTTATATCAATTTAGAATGTCGGAGACGTTTTTTCTTTCACCAAAAAAATTAATTAAATAAAATCGAAAACCTTTTTTCAATAATAATTGATTTTATTTTTGATAAATTGAAAATTGTGAAACACTATTTGTGATTTGTAACAAATGTGTGACTCAGTACTGATGTGAATATTAAAATGGAGAGTCAAACAATAGAGATTTTAACTTCCTTTCTTCGAAATTAGGAAAAAAATATTTCGTTTATATAAGTCGTTTAAAAAAAAACGACTTTTTTTTAAAAAACTAATAAATGCATTAAGTGAAAAATATTCTATAGATGCATGTAATTTCACTATTTTTTTATACCTAGTACTTTAAATATTGATTTAAGTGGATTAGTTTAGTCAAATTTAATGAACTATTATAAATTTTAAGTATTTCTCATCACTTTAAAAAAAACATTTACTACATTCAAACATATGATTTTATAATTTCAACCAGTAATTCTTTAAAATGTGAGTTAAATAAATTACAGAATCTCAATAAAAAATTACTCTTCGTTTCTTTCTAACAGATTTCTTTTTTGAAAGAATATCATTGTATAAATTTGATTCAATCGTAGAGGAATAAAATAGGGGAAGAAAAGTAAAAAATATCGAATTCCTTACAATTATTGATTAAAGTTAATAAAGATCTTGCGATGCAATGCAAGAAATATCATTACGCTTTTTATGACGTTGTCACTTCGTTTTAATTTGAAAGTCACTTGTTTGTAGATTGCAAATAACTCATTCGCTTTTAAAATGAAAAAAATTCCGCTTCTCCAAAGAAAAAAAAATAATTTTGATATAAATTTTCTCGTGTTCAAAATTAATGAAACAGCATTTATTATGTTTTATGTTTTGATTGTTTTTAGACATATTGAATTGTTCTGAAGCTATAATACTTTAAAACCATTAATTGATAACCAAATGGGAAAAAATGTGATAATAAAAAGTTTAAGAACTAGAGATAATATCAGAAATATAACTTTATCGAGTCGTTATTTTTAAGAGTATTGAAACCAATACGCAATTTCTTTAATAATACTATATCAGTTAATTGAAATATTTTTAGTACCTACTTAGTTTTAGAAATGTTTAAAACTTTACGAAACAAAATTTTTAACGCTACTCTTCTGTATCTACAAAATGAAAATAAAATTTTATTTTAGAATACTGACTGAAGCATTAATGCTTTTTCAGTGCCCTTTTCTTGTGCTTAATGCATTTCTATATTTATTTATCTTCTTTTGTCATTTATACGTTTTTAAGGTTGTCATGTTAAAGTAAGGAAAGGAATAATATTCACCCCAAATATTTAGATTTTACTTTTGACAGATTGTGTGAGCCTAAAAGAATTGATACAGAAAGGAATGTATTCAATTTATGAAAAATCATTCTATTAGCACAGCCAATTACCACAAATAATTATGCTATTTAGCATTTAGAAAAACAATTAACCCTAATGGATAGCTCAATAATATTTCAACTAAAAAAGAATACATTTTTTTGTTTAATTTTGTAAATATTTCGGAAACAAAAATGGATTAATATCAGTTGCAAAAACAGATATCTTGACACATATAGAAACAAGATATCTTGTCGAATCTTTAAACCAAATAAAATTAATTCTAAGAATTTTTCATTAATTTTATCAGGCAAAAAATATTAGAAATGGGTTATAAATATGCTTAATAAAAACTTTTGAATTATAAATTACATTTTATACCTTTTTATACTTTTACCTTTATATACAAAAATGCCTTTACACTAGTAAAATTATGCTAATTATTGTTATTATTGTTTAATACAACCATTTGCACGCCTCATAAAAAGAAATGCTTACAAAGAAAAATCTAACGCACGTATTTTATCCTACTATTAATTAGTATATTTTTTACTCAGTTAAAAATAGATAAATGCGCAAGCATTTTACAACTTTATTTAATTCGCTTTCTTCCCTTCATTCATATTTAAACTCTTCAAGACAATGATATACTTTGACTAAAAACACAGAAATATTTAATAGTCATTCTAATTTTTTTTATATATGTATTTCTACACTTTGCAATTGTCAAAATAAGAAATAAACATAGAAATGCACAAAACTAATATGAATTGATTGAATGAAGCTGATTTAATTAAAATTGAGATGAGTTTTGGCTTGTTTTACAAATAATTAAAGTAAATGACTATTTTGTCTATACATAGAAAATTTGATTTCACAAAACATAATAAAAGTGGCTCATAATTCAAAAATTCTAATAATTTTAAAACATTTCATTATCATGTAGCACCCCAAACTATTTCATTTTGAATAAATGTTTCCATAAAAAAGAAGAAAAATACACATTGACTTGGAAAACTAACTTCTTTAATCATTAAAACCCTTTTAACACGCTGAGTGCGACGCATACTTTATAGTATATCCCCTTCAGGTTACGCGCCATGCTTTGAAGCAAAGATATTGTAGTGGAGCAATACTAAGCACATTACTAACATAGTAATGCGTAAAAATTTCATTTGTAGTGAATAAAACAGGGCAGCAGGGACCTAAACGAAATTTTCAGTGTCAATCACCGATGACTCACCGTGTGCATGAAGACTTTTAGAACTTGTTCAACATTTTTCAGGTGATGCTTTTCTTAATTGTAAAGCACATTATCTTTGACAATTACTACTAATCGTTTTCGGATACTAAAGTAGCCGAAAACGATGATTTTTATAGTTTGGAATAGCTTTTGATGGGACACTGGTTATAATTATTGATGTATCCATAGCAATATAAAATTTACTTGAATGTCAACAGCAATCTTTATCACTAAGTCCAGCAAACTTTTTAATTAATAAATGGTAAGGAAAACCTTCTGAAATCAGGGAAGAATTATTTTTCGCAAATCAAGAGAAGAAAGTTTGCTTTAAATTTTATGAAAATCACTGAAACAAGGTTTATTTGCTCTAGCTTTTATATGCTTTCTTTAAAAGTGAAAGTTGGTCTGATTATTAAGTTTTCAATACAAACAAAATGTTGCATTTGAGAACTTAAACAAGGTTTAACAACAAACTTATTTTAAAACAAGGTTTAAAATAAAATCTAAAAATCAGATTTTTTCGAAAAGGTTTTTGTATGCTTTTATTTTGCATTTAAAGAAACAAGTTTAGCATACTAATATTTCTACTAAATTTAAAAAAATGATTAGTTAAGAAGACTTTTTTTGACAATCAAATGAAAATTAAAATAATACATTTGCCATAAGGCTGTCTTCTATCTGGGATAAGTACTTATAAAATGCCTTCTATTGATGATATTACACATTAACTGTCATTTCTGCTAGAATTAATTCCTATCGAAACTTACAGCATTTCTTGTTGCTTGGAAGTGAATTTGACAAATTTATGGCATTTCTGTCATGGTAATCTCAAATATAGGATGACATTACAGTTTTTCACTGAAAGAGTCAAGACGTATGTATGACACTGTTCATGAGCCAGGAAATACTCTTGATCTGCAATTTTTATTTTTAACGATTCAAAAACTTGATATGTATTATTAAGAAAATAAATAATAAAAACATATTATAAAATAGAAACCGTTTCATTTTATATTCTACAGCCTACATAGACAAGAAGCACCAACAAAATAAAACTTTTCAAATAGTTACGAATAATATTATTAAAAATACAGGTTGGTGTTTTATCACATTAAAAAAATTAAAAACAATATTATCTGTATAATAAGTGCAGAATATTTATATGAATGCCTATGTACATTACACAAATCCACGATTCTGAACCTATCTGGACCAAATTTGGTGCAAATACTTTCCAAGACGCTCCCGACCTAACTGTTTATTTTAAAACTCTATCCAACCACAGTTTCCTGCGCTATATGACATAAATTAGTTTTCCATGGGATTTGATCAATTTTTATAGTATAAACTTGCAGCTCTAATTGATTTTAAAGCTGTTTTTCATTATAGTTTTTTTTAGGAACTATTTATATTTAGTTTTCTATGTTATGTAATCAAAAGTAAAATCAATATTAATAATTTCGCAATGCATAGTGATGACGTCACAAAATTCTTAATTCAAAAGGTACATGAAATCACGTATTTTTTACATAGTTACGATTTTTAAGCTTGTTTGTGTAATTTTAAATAATGGAATTTCAATAAAAACTGCGAAGATAAACTTGAAAGTTTCAATATTACATTTTTAATTATACTATAAGTGTAGTTAGTCTTAATTTTGGTAGTTTCAAATTCGAACTCATATTATGGTAAATCTTATAGTACAAAGCCACATCAGAATATACAGTAAAAATTGTTTTAAAAAAATGAAGCTTGTTTATTCAAAGCTCTGAATGGGTAGTAGGGTGGTACTAGGATATTTATATCTGTGTCGAATAGCAGTAAGAAACCTGCTACCACAGTACTATTAAGGTTCTATATAGATAAATATTTAATACCATATTTCATTAGGTATGTAGTAATAAGGTATGTGGTTAGTATTTAATTAGGTATGTGGTTAGTATTTAATTAGGTATGTGTTAAATGCCGATTTAAGTTCATTCGCGAAAAATGATTATACAAATATTAGTTATCAATAGTTTACAGGATTACTATTATTTAGTTTTGGTAATCAGTACTAATTGAAATAAAAAAATTTGTATTAAAAAGCTGAATTAGTAGAGAAAAGATGCATATTTGTATCCAAGAACGATAAAAACGATGTTATTATTAAAGCCACTTATGTTTAATTAATTTTAGTACTAGGTACTTCTGCTATATTTTTAATAGGTGCTTTAAATAAGTTATAAATTTATAAGTGTTCAAGCTACCTATAATAGGTACTGAGGAAATCGGTTTTTACATCCCGTTGAAAGGAATAAGTACCAGAGAAAGTTGTGGATTATGGTAATATTTGATTATTGGGAGATGACATCGAGCAATGGCATTTTTGAAAAATTAAACTGAGTATAATTAATATTTATTTTGATTTGAGGAACTTCTAAAAACTTGTTTTTCTTAATCTGATAACATAAAGAAAGCCGAGATGGGAAACACTTAATAAAAAAGTAGAATTGTATTAGATTAATTATTTATGCCATCAGTTCTGTGTCTAATTCCATAGTGTTGATTAACACCAATTTATTGATTATTAACTTTTCCCCCCGTACAATTAGTAATATATGAACTTAAATATATAAATTAGAATATATATATAGTATTAAAAATCACTTTTATTTTTTTAAAGCCTCTTTGCTCCACTTTTATTACAAAGAAAGCATGGATGCATTGAACACTAAGATGATGAATGTGCATGTAAGCAATAAAAACAGTCGTAATGGTAATTAGTCATAATTTGTCTTATTTCATATATTATTTTTCTCTTTTCATTATTATCTTCTCCTAAGAAAATAACTTGGAGATTCTTTAATATGCGTTTTTAAACAAAAATTAAGTATCATCTAATGTAACTGTATATTTTAAACATAATACTTTGCTGAACTTTATAACCCAACCCATGAAAATAAAAATTCAAGAGCAAAGTCTAAGGAATACTGTGAGAAATGTCAATAAAAATAACATTATATTGACACAATATTTCCGCTAAATAAACAAACAGGTCTTCCTATGTCTAAATTCTGTATCGACTTATAAATATATAGGGTGAGACGGGAGTTGCATTTCGGAATCCAAGTTTGACAAGTGCTCGAAATGAAATATATTCCTTTACTTTTAGATCAATTTTATCGAAAATATTGACTTTAAGTAAACTGTTTACTTTTTAAGCTAGCTTAGAGACATTAAAATATATTAATAAATCTCTATATCTCTCCGCAATATTTTCTTCATGCAATATTTTTAATTAAATATTACTTATTTTTACTACTTATTTTCAATTTACTTTATTTCATCCATTTCTTTTTTGCCATTTCTTTATTCATCCATTTCCATTTCTTATTAAAAATGCTTTGTACATTATTTTGCAAACACTTTTACCTGAGAGTAGTGCTGAAAATATAAACAGCAAGAATGCTTCAGAAGCTTATTATGGATGTAAGGAAGGGCTTCGTTGCTTGGGCCTAAAATGTATTTGTAATATCTATCATAATATCAAATGAATAAATCCAAAGAACTGAATTGATAAGACATATGGTATGAGCTTCGTTTGATTAAGAAAATACAAAAATGGCTATACAATATGGCATATTTTAAGCACTCAGAAATAGACACCCATTCTCAAGACATGCCAGACGGGAATAATGTCAAAGTTTTTCCACTCCTGTCATAACTACCCATCTTGATGCCATGGAATCTGGTTTCATTCCTATGAATCTCAATTCCTTCGTTAACGGTATGAATTCTTCACTTCCCACCAGCGAGTGGAAATACATTTTGACCTGATTAGCTTTTCCAACCATTGTGGCTTTTTACCATTAATTTCTGTTTTTTCGTTGAATAATTTAACTTCTTTAAAATCATTTTTGTTTTTTATTAATGTGTGGCAAATTTTGAAAATGGGCTTTCAATGGCAAAATGGGCAAATTTTGAAAATGAATTACGCAAACTTTATTAAAATTTTCATATTTCATCGAATCAAATAAAGTTTGTATCATCTATTGTAATAGTTTAGTACCTGTGATTAGTTTAGGTTTGACAATTTACGGTTGATGACTTCTATTCCTATAGTGCTATGGGATCAGCGCTTCATTCAACTTCCTCAGTAAGGATGAGAAGTCAACCTCACTGATAAGCTCTTAGCAGGAATAACGTAACATGGTTTGGACTAGATAAATGCCTCTTAAAAGTTTTGGATATTTACTTCTTTACAACTATGGGCATATTTGAAAAATCTGACGTTAGCTTTTTAATCTAAAACAAGTTTCAAATGAGTTTCTCACTGAAGAAAGTTACCAAAGCTTCGTAACGTGTCCTCTTTTATTTTTATACATATGCTCTTAACGTAGAATTGTTTGGACTAAAAATTGCTTCTTAAAAATTTAAAATTTTTATTTCTTGATGCATATGGGTATTTTTGAAAGAATTGACGCTCATTTCTTAATCTTAATCAAGTTCCAAATGTCGTCCTCATTGTAAAAAATTATAAAATACTCCAAATCGCCCTTTTCGTCAGCTAAACACATACTCTAAACACATCATTGTTTGAAGTAACCAAATCCTTCCTAAAACTTTTCATTTTTATTACTTATTTCTAAGCACATGGAGTATTATTGCAACAAAAGAAAACAACACTCACTTTGTAATATTAAACACATTTAAAATAAAATCCTAATTGCATGGTTCGGACTAGACAAATGCCTTTTAACCCTTTCGTGCCGACTGTCACAAATACGTGACAGCATAAAACAGTATCAACCAGGGTGAAAAGATAAAACTGGTAATCAAAGTAATTCTTTAGCAATTTATTTGTGGTCTGGCTTATAATTGTTTGATTTATTTAATTCACCATTACTTAGTTCAACATAAAATTATTTAGTTATACTTTGAACTAACATTGATTATATATATGTTTAAACTAACAATAATTAAGTTCAAGGCAAAGTAAGTCTGTGAAATTAGCAACGCCTGTATTTAAGCTATCGTTTTTTATTTATTTACATCCTGATTCTGATTTTGTACGAATGCTTTCGTGAATCACCCGTTCCCAAGGGGTTAAAGGTTTTGGATACTTACTTCTTTAGAACTACATGTATATTTGAAAAATTTGACACGAACTGCTTAATCTGAAGCATGTTTCAAATGAATTCCTCATTACAAACAATTATAAAAAAATTGCAAAGCATCCTCCATTGTCTTAACCATGTACCTCCTCTTAACGAGGCATGGTTTAGATTAAACATATGCTCTTTAAAAGTTTTTTAGTATTTATTTCTTCACATATGTGGATATTTTTGAAACATTTCCTGTTTACTTTGAAATCTGAAACAAGTTTCAAATGAATTTCGCATTGGAAAAAGTTAGAAAAAATTCTTAAAATGACCTCCATTATGTTAATTATATACTTACTCTTAACGTAGCATTGCTTCTTAAAAGTTTTGGGTATCTATTTCTACACATCAATGGGTATTTTGGAAAAAGATGGCACTCATTTTTTAATCTGAAAAATTTTATTAAAAGAATTCCACGTCCAAAAAAATTATAAGAATTTGCAAAATGTCCTAAATTTTTTTAATATTCTACATAAGCTCAATTCTATTCTAAATCTATATTTCTACATATATGCGCTTTACGTAACATGATTTGGACTAAACAAATGCCTTTTAAAACTTTCTGGTATTTATTTCTTCACATTTATGGGTGATTTTTTAAACATTCGACGCTTTCTTATCTATGCCAACAAGCCACCATCTAAACCATGTCAAATTAAAATATATAGGGTTAACAATTTTGGAATTTTTTATTACTTTTTCCAAAGAGTAATTCAGTTGAAACTTGTTTCCGGTTTCAAGAAATTAGTACTCAAAATTTTCAAGACGGATTTGTTTACTCACGGTATGAGGATATTTATCGATAGCATAAAGGAGAACCACTTGCGAATTTCTTATATTTTTTCTTAAATAAATTTTCTTCCAAACTTTTTCTGTTGTCTATATGACGTCATCTGTTACAACAAATCAAAATGGGGAAATTTTTCCCTTTTGAATAACACTCGATTACTTTATGCAAGATCTTGCAATCTATTCACTTTTAGAATTCTAACACAAAAGCCAGATCAAATTTGCGTAGATCTTTCATGATGTTCTGTCTAGTAAATCTTCGACATGAATAGGACGCTGACTGGCGAAACCACATCGTTAAAAAATATGCTTTAAGATGTTAAATAAAAATGAAAAGGAACGTTTTTTCAAGAAAAATTACTTGTTTTTATATGTATATTAGAAACTTTACATATGCGTATATTGGAAAAACTATAATTAAAATTAACATTATTTGAATTTTCTGAACAAAATGTGTTTAAATTAATTAAACCCAATTTAAAGCACCCTGATAATGTTTATTAATTCTCAGCACACAAACAAGCTATAAAAATTAAAACATCCATCATTAATCTTTTTCTCAATAAACAAATACCAAAAATCTGCACAAAATCAATAATTAGGCCTGAGACTTGAAACAAAATGTAATTTCCAAGACAATTGCGATATTAGAAAAAGAATGTTCTCTCAGCAAGAAACCATGATCAATACCACCTCATTATCAAACCGAATCTTGATTCTACTCAAGCTTACGCCCTCTATTCGAAAACTTTTCATTTAATTGGAATAACGATTTACACTTCAGTAAGTGTCTGATTAAAGAGGAAATTATTTAAATTGCTGAACTCACAAAAGGATTTGCTTTCAGTATAATCATAAGTATTTCAGTTGGAAACTTTCGACTTTCTTGATTTTAAGTAATCATTATAGCTTTTTATTTCAAATAAATTTTTGTAAATATATTCCTTGTGTGACAAACATTTAAAGATCAATCCAAAAAGAGCACATTTTGTCAAAGAGAAAGATTTATCAAAATAAGTAAATTAGCAAATTTTCTCAAGCGGTTCGTTTGGCTAATAGAATTTAATTTTTTTCTTTCAGTTTTATTATTTCCTTACAACCTTAATTACATTTCGAAATAAACTCTTCAAAGCTTCCATCACATAGGCTTGAACTTGTTGAATTAGAATGTACTGTTTGCGTTAATTGTGACTAAAAAACATAATTTTCTATGCATTTGCATTTTAATTGTTTTTTTTTCAGAAAATTTATTGATTAAATATTCTAAGCCTTCAGAACTGTACGTTTTATGCGTTTTTTATTACTAACATTAAATTATTTTCCATTCATTTATTAATTCTCTAACATTTTTATGAGAACAAAAATTATAAAAGTTTTTGAGTACATTCATTTGCTTAAACTAAAACAAGAAAAAATATTTCCAATGCTTAGATTGTACTAGTGTTATTTGTTTTACCAGTTTTCTTTTCAAAGTAAAGCATAAGGAAAAACTGCATGTTTTATGCATTCTATTTACTAACGTTAAATTATTATCCATTCAATTTTTAATTCATTAACATTTTTATAAGAACAAAAATTTTAAAAAGTTGTTGAGTACATTCATTTCCTTAAACTAAAACAAAAATTTTTTTTTAAACATTTAGATTGTACCAGTGCCATTTGTTTTACCAGTTTTTTTTTTCAAAATAAAGCATAACGTGGAACGATAGAAAGATATATTATGAGGAATGTGAGGCGTACGCCATAAGAGAGACCTTCTCTTATGAATTGGTTGTTCGTACTTGCTTGAAGAGGCATTTTATTACATTTAAATTTTCGTAATTCTACGTGTACTAGAGTAGTTAATGTTAAAATTTGTGTCAAAATATCCCCAAAATGACTGTTTTGTCGTAAATCTCTCTGATAAAATAACAATCATTGCTTACAACTATTTTTTGCGTTATTTATTTATTTAATTTAATTATTTTTTTTCTAGTTATATTCTGTTCTTGCTACTGAAATCGCTCTTTGAAACATCGATTTGTTAGATGGTTTAGATAGCATCAAATAAATGAGTCATCACATATTTTCTACTTTGTGCTTTGTAAAGTGACTTTTCTATTGATTTTTTTTTTCAGATCATGCTACAAAGCTCTAGATTACCTGTTTACTTTAATATGCGAGATTCATTGACTCAGGGGATAGAGCACTCACCTCGTCACCTCTCAATGAGGTGAAACAGATTCGAACCCCAAAGTTGTCTGATCAATATGAATTCTACTCCCAGCTCATCCCGAGCACAGCACTAACATAAAAATGCATACACCGTGGTAGACAGATCATGCGTTAGAATCCATGTCATCGTGTTAACTGTGATAAGTTTTCATTGCTTTCAGATAAAGCAAGTGCGGAATAATTCCATCAAAAAATTCGATGAGAGGGCAGGTTTGTGCCAATGTTTGGATTAAAAGTTCCCTAGTCTTCTGGATAAGGTTCGAAATTACAGGTGTTGAGTACAGATATCCGTGAGCTTAGCACTTGGGTGACTGTCATTCACCTTTTGAAAAATAAAATATACTTTAATATGCACTTATTTCTTCAGCCTCGGTTAAAGCACTTCATATCATTGTTCATACTGACTATGAGTCGACTAACAATTGTAATGATTTTTAGATTTTGCAATATGAATGAGTTAGAGATGGTGATTACAAATATAGTGATAGTATTTTTTGTTGTTCTTAGGCTTTAACTGCGTTGCTAGTTTATACTCGTCTATTGTGTATCAAGATGACCGGTGGCTGAGTGGTAGCTCTTCGCGCTTCCGTGCCACAGGTCCTGGGTTCGATCCCCGGTTCGGGCGAGGTTCACTCAGACTTTCATCCCTTCAGTGGGTCAATAAATGAGTACCAAGCAAGCTTGGGAACTAAACACTGGGGGTTTTCGCGTTCGGCTGACAACTAAACCGGAACATCTGCGTCTGCACCCCAGAGCCCAAGGTCAGGAAACTGAGATGGGCACAGTAGGACTTAACCCTCCATTGGCTGTCGCGCCACTGAGTTTAGCTTAGTTTAGTTTATTGTGTATCAAAGAAGAATGCACATTTGGCATAAATTCCGGTTTATAGTGCCTCAAAGATGAGGTTGACTTTTATAAGTTGCATGAACTTTTGATTAAATTGCTAATTTAATTTAATTATAATTCTACTTAATCATTTGGGATGTTAATATTTTATCTATTGATTTAGACATGACTTTATAGACTAGTTAATTTACAGCGCATGATAAAAGCTTTATTTTCGGACATTAAAAATAAACACATTTTTTGAAATTGTCTCTACTAAACTTAGAACCAATGAATATCTCTAGATTTGTATTAATTCATTAAGCTGGTACTTGGTTCTGTTAGGAAAGTTGTATTGCTCAATTGGGAAAGTGAATTTAACCTTTAAAGAGATCGTTTTGTAACTTTCATGACGGGGGAATTCAAGTAGAATCGTTTTGTTAATCACATTCCTCATGTAGCTTCTTCTATTTTACGAAAAGGGTTGCATAGCTCGTTAGAAACCGAATATACTAAAACTGAATAAAACATGAAAGATTACACTTCAAAGATCGTATAAAGTACCTGATGTTGTTCCCTAAAGAACTGCTACTCTAACCAAAACATTGGATTTGCATTATGTATGCGAATGAGAACCTGGAGATTTCTTTCCTCTGCGTGATGGGGGAATCTATTTATAATGATATCTAGATTTCTACCTTAGGGTTATGGTTGAGTATTCAAAATAACAATTGTAAATAATTAATTAGCTTTACTGATATTTATTGAAAGAAAAACAGTGATAGATATATTTTTACAATAGTTAATCACAGATGACCTTTCTAATATTATAACAACTATATAAAAATCTAAGAATTAAGATTTTCTTGAAAAAAATTGCTGAGATAATTTTAATATTTACAGCATAGGATTCATTTTAATGAATAAAATTATTTGTGAATTTCATTTTTTATCTATAATTCAACCTATATTAAAATATTAGGACAACATAACATCATAAACTAAACTATTTTTCAAAGCTCGTTTTCAATCAAAAACAAATTCTGGTAAAACTACCGTACTGTATGGCTATAAGACCATGGTGGATATATTTTTCCAATAATAAATCACGATGAGCATTCTAATATTATAACAACAACATAAAAATGCAAGAATTAAGAGTTAAAGATTCTTGAAAAATATTGCAGAGCTGGTTTTTATGTTTACAACATAACATTAATTTTAACAATTGAAATCATTTGAATAATACAACCTATATTAAAATATTACAACATCATATCAAAAACTAATCTGTTTTTCAAAGCGTATTTTCAGAGACAAATTCTGGTAAAATGGTAACGCCATTTCTGGTAAAATTAAGCATAATTCCAGATGAAAAATCAAATTATACAGTATTTAAACCATTCATTTAGTAACGGATTACCGGAAATTCTGGTTTTTAGAAAATCTAATTCTAATCTTTACATAGTAAAAGATACGAAACTGAAAAGCATATATAGTCCGAATGAATGGCTTTTAGATGCCTAGGAAAAAATTACCAAATTTTATCACATGTTACAAAACCATATTTTATTGTTCATTTTAAGAAAATCATCAACAAAGTGCTTCAGTAATTTTTACCGAGCTTTTTGGTGTTCTCATTGAGCTAGAGGCACTGTAAATTTTACCATATTCTATTAATTTTGACCATACTTTTATCTCAGTGTACTATTAAAAGTTGCTAGCTCTGATGTATAAACTTGGGGAAAACAATCAAAATGTAGTTTGTTACAATAGTTCTAATTTTTTAATCCTGATATACCTCTTCTGATAAGAGGTATATAAGTCGAATAATTTTAATGTTATTTTTAGATAAGTTTTAACAAATTACACTTCTTGAAAACGAAAACCATTTTAAAAGTAAGATTAATTCTTAGTAATTAATGTATACAAGATTAAACAGCTTAAACAGCTGAGCAAAGAACAAAAAAGTAAAAATTTTTAGAAATGGTAAAAAAAGTTTTTTTTCAGTTGTTAAAAAGATTCACTTATACATGAAAGGATTTTATTTAGGTTTATGATGTGCATAATATATTTCTTCTTACCAAATTTTGTACATTTTAATGTGAAATAAATTTGTATTATAAAAGATTAATTCACAAAAAGCTTAGTTATCAAAAGTGCTTTTAAATTACCCCAAAACTAAGAGCAATAAAATGTATTATTTTTTATATATTTTCATGCTTTTAATGGCTCTAGGTTTATATATTGTGTAAGAAAATAGGTCATTCTTTTATAAAAAATTTCATTTATACCATTATGAAAACAAAATAAAATTTGCAAACCTGAAAAAAAAATCCAGGAATTTGCTTTAAATAATTTGATCAATTCACTTTTTTATTTCAAAACTTCTTTCATATTTAGATGTGGAGATATTTTTTTGATATAATCACTAGCTGTAATTAATTTAAGAAGAAAAATTTCTTTTAGAACATTCACGAAGTATTTTATTGAGAAAAGTATTTCGCTGTTTGTTTCCAAGATTTGAAGAATTCTTTCAAAGTCAGGTTTATTTAAAAAGAAAAATACATTTTGACGATACTGAATACTTTATGAAAACGAAAGTAAACAATTGAATATATTTTCAAGAGTTCTTGCTTTAAAAATGTATAGAAAATATTTACTTTTTTTCAAGTGCAGTAAATGGAAGCACTATTAAAAACAATTTTTTCAAGCTTCTTAATCCATTTGAACTACTTAAATTTGCATGATAATTATAGTTTAAAGTTTTTCCTCGCCAATTTCAATTGATTTACAGGACTGTATATATTATTTTTACTAAATGTGTAATTGGAACAATATATTTTCAAATTACAGTTCTTAATTTAACATAGCATTGCTTTTTATTGGTTTGAATGACCTAAATGAATTTAATTTTGGTAAATAAATATTTTTTTTTCATCTCGCAATGTTTAGAAAAAACAGAAGTTTATCAGTTTTTCGTAATTTATTACTGTGAAAATCTTCAGTCATTTTGCTAAAACAGAATATCCAAGAGTGTGGAGATGGCTACAGGACGAGATTCACCTACACCGTTTCCAACCAAGCGGTATTAGAAAGATTTCCAATATAGAATGATTTTTCAACTATTTAGAAAGTTTTTCAATAGAGTAGGATTCTTTCTCGAACGGTGTTGCCAAGGTTTCCTTTACTTCTTTCATTTTTTTTCTACGATTTAAAGTCTGCTATTTTAGAGAAATGAGGCATTACTGAACTTGACCTTAGTGTTTCTTAGAGACATCCATCTCTAGCTTCACGTTCACATACTTTATTCGAAGCCTCTTTCGTAAGTTTCAGACGACTCCCAACAGCGTGAGAGAGATAGGGAAACTGGTTTTTCTCTAATGCTCGCAGAGTCAGAATTGAGTGATTTTACTTATGTCTTGCAACATTGGGGAGAATATAATACAAAATAATTTTAATTAACGATTTCAAAGTAATTGGAAGGTATATTTTTGTTAGAAAGGTATATCTATGTTATGGTGTCTCTAAATTTTTTTTTCTGAACTTTCTCTTTTATCTCTTTCTTTCTTTCTTTTTTCGGGGGGTGGTCTGTCAAACAAAAATATCGCTGCTAAAGACTAGCTGCTGTCAATCGAGTCCGTTCATTGTATATAAAAAGGATCTTAGCAAGACAAACCACTCCGAAGTAAAAAAGAGATTTCATACTACCGAAGATAAATTTTCAACCTTCACATTACTTTGAAATCATTAATTGGAATTCTTGCCTGGAATATCATAACACAATGTTTTAAAACTTAGGAAAACAATATTGAATCACTTATCAACTCTGACAATACGTGCATTTAAGAAATATTAAAGTTACCTGGTCACTATCAAGTTATGGAAAGGCGTGTCAAACTTGTGACATATGAAGTGTGTAAGCACAACGATAGAGATGGATATGTTCGAGTAGTACTAACGTTTAAATCAGCTATATCTTATTTCTTGAGAAAAAAATTTATATTACTAAACTGTAAATGTGTAGCAGTTACAAAAAAGGAACTTTATTTGTGCAATAAGACAATAGTGCAGTACAGTAAGCCTTAACAGTACAGTAATAAATTGAAAATAGAATGGATGAAAAATTGGGAAAAATTGGATGGTAGATTGGAGAGTGTGTAGGTGGAACTTGAGATTGCAGATATCTTCCCAGAGCAAGTTCTGGTTCATTCTGATATAGCATTCTAAGCAAAGAGATACACAGCGGAAATTACGAAAAATTGGTTAACCTCCGTTATGTTAAAACGCTGCGTTAGCGAAACAAGATAAATTATCGTATAGGATTTGCATTCATTTAGCTTATTAAGACCATTAAATAAGCATTAAATTAAGAATGCTTTCTTTACGAAGGCTTTTAAAAAATTATAAATCATAGTGTAAAAAGGCTTATTTAAAATATTATAAAAAATAGCTTTTTAATTTTAAGTATGATGCACGAATGGAAGATAATATCCGACATTAAAGTTCTTGTCTTGTTTATAAGTTTTAACATTATATACATATTTAGACCTTCACTGAAGTCATTTTGCTACACCATTTTATTGATATCATTATATTACTGTTATTTCTATTACTGTTCTCAAATCAAATTCCTATCTTCTTAACAGTACTATTTTTTTCTTCTTTTTCTTTTAGATATATTACTTCTTTATAAAGGAAATGAAATATGATTTAGTCTTCTAAGTAGAACTAGATATAAAAATAAGTTAACTTTTTTTGTTAAAGGCTAGACAAATTCTTCCCGTCTCAAAATACTTTAATCGGTTTACTATCTACTTTTAGAATCATAACAAAGTAATTTCTTTCTGAGAAAATAGATACTTTTTTACCGTTATATAGTTCTATTATAAGCCATTTTTTTGAAGAAAAAAAAGATGTAAGTCTTAAGAAACAGTAACTATTCTTAATTTATTATTTGAAACAACTTGTAAGAGACAATGATCTCAATGAGACATTGAACGAAAAAAAATTTCGTCAAATAAAAAAAGTACAAATAAATCTTTATATAAACCTTTTCCATTTTTAAAATTCGATATGAACTCATTTTTATTTGATAAATAACGTTTATTTTTATTTTTAAAAAAAAATTGCTGTCAGAAAATAAAAAAACTATAATAAAAGTATTGAAGATACGATAGTTATTGAAAAAGATAGGGTGTAAACTGAAAATGAATAGCCATTTTCATTATCACTACTTTTCTAAAGCTAATAAAACAACAGAAATCTTTTATTGACTTATAACTTCGTAACAATTTTTTTCAGATTTTTTCAAAATACTTATTACCTAAAATTTAAAAAATTCCGGATCAAATTACGGTACAAAGTTCATTTTGGGTGAATCATCCGTAAAATCCACTTTACTGCAAAATATTAAACCGACATTTTAAAGTGATTTATTTTTAATAAGAGTGATGATATTACTGCAATTATTGCAGCAAAAATTACCGTACATAATGTGTTGTTGTTTCGTAACATGTTCTGGTAAAAATGGATTTTATGACAAAAACTAACAGCACACTAAGTGCTAGTACTTTTTACCGTAATTTGGTCTAGAAATTTTCGCAATATACGTCAACTGTTGATTATGAAATAACTAGAAAGAGATGTTTAAATTTAAAAAATCGATAGCACAGATTTAGCTAATAAAGTATTTAAAGTGCTAGCAGGAATGTAAAACGTTTTACTGTTTTGTTTTTGAAACATCTGATTTCCTCAACGAAAGAAGCAATCCTATAGAGAACAGAAAACACTGTTTAATTTGCTTGATCTAGTTTGTGGGCTTTGAAAAGCTGACTTATATTTATGCTTCATACAATTAATTTGCTTTACATACCAATTAAAATATAAATCAAAATGAGTAGGGCAAATAGATTTTGAGCTTCGTGTAAGCTTCGAGAATGCAATTAAATACGCGTGTCGTTGCTTCACTGAAAAAAAATTTCGTATAAAATTACGATTTACGATAAAATGTACCGGCATCTTGAATGAGTTGCAATCCACATTTTACATCATAATTTTTCAGTGATATTTATATAATTACTGTGATACATTTTTACAGCATTATTATTTTAAAAATTACGGTATATCTGTTTTTGCTGCTTTAAACTTAACGTTAGAAATTTTACGGTAAAATTACGGTAATTTTACAGTAAAAAGCAAAGGCACTCAAGGTGCAAGTACTTTTCCCTGTAATGTGATTTCTATATTTTCTATAGTGTTTACCTCTAAAGCTCTGATTTTTTTTTTATTCTTACCTTATAAAATGCAATCTTTGAATAATCGATTTAACATCAAACTATATTAACTATATTAACACCGTACTGCGTGGCAAGTTTTTTGCAAAATTATTTAATGTGTTAAATTGAACCATGCTTCGATACAAAATGAACCATAGTTTTACGTAAGCAAGCTACAGAAGTATGACACTCAAATACATATTTTTGCACCATATTATTTTCAAATTTGCTATTATTATTTAGGTGAACCAAATATATAAATAAACAATTTTTGGCAGCAGACGAGACTTTTAACTTGGAGTCTAAACAATTGTTTGACAGTGTTTAGTTCTTTGTATGTTCCTTTGTAATTATAAGTGAGCGTAACATTCCTAGTGCAGTTGCTAAACGCATAATAATTTAACTTTTTACAAGAAAAAATGTCAAACCTACTAAAACTTTGCGCAGAATACTGGCACAGTTCAGCAATTATACCCCGTTGAGGGCTCAAGTATGCAAATTTCACAAGTTATTTAAACAAGGTTGTGAAAAAGTTGAAAACTTGTCTCATACTGATCCACAAAAAACTCTTGCAGCAGGATAATGTAACACCCCATAAAGCAGCAGTAACCCAAAAAAATTACAGGCAATACATTCGAAAACACTTAAACATCCTCCATATAGCTTGAACTTGGCTCCTTCAGATTACCATTTGGTTAGACCCCTCAAAGAGGGGGTGGGAGATTTTCATCCAATAAAGAGGTAGAAGATTTTGTGCGCAATTGCTTCACTGCGCGTTCTTCTCCTTTTTATGTCTCCGGGATTAAAAAAAATATCCAAAAACGTTCGTCGAAGTGTGTATAAATTCTGATTTATATTTTGTCCACCCTCGTATTTAAAAAAATAATACTAATTTTATGCATAATTTATATAACATAACATAATTTTCATAGCTACAGCTAGTAGAAAATAAAGATTTTGCTAATTTAATTTTGACGTGATGATAGTTCAACTATTTTTTTTTAAAAGATACATTTTGGATAAAACTATTCCTTTATTTAGAATATAATTTAGATCTCGCTGGTTGATACTTCTTAATTAACCACAACGGCGAATTGGGATCCATAATGAGCCATACTGATGTGATGAAAAAAATATATTAAATGTATATTTGATCCAAGCGTTTTAATCCCTAATTCATTTTTATTAAAAATAAATCTAAAACATTCTTTATCGTCGATATTAAGCAGGAAGAAAAATATTTTCTTATACTTATAATATTATCATTCATTTGATAATTTTTCCTATTATTATCCAGTATACCAAAAATTCCTGTTTTTTAAAATTATAGTTTGTAGTACCACACATCACATATTTACTAAATTATACAAAACTTAAAAGTAAATTTTACCTGATAACTCTAATGTAAAATGATAAAAATAACTCATTTCACTAGATTTATCAAATTTTGTCTCATATTACTAATCTGCATTATATATATATTTTTTTTTCAAATCATTACAAAACGAAGCGGAAAAAACTATGCAATTTTGTGGTGTTCCCATTTAACCAGAAGCATGGTAAATTTTACTACATTCTGCTAGTTTTGATGCTAATACTTTTTTCGGTGTGTTATTTGAATCTAAATTCACCATCGCACATAACAGCGTAGTCCCTTATAAAACTCTCCACAATTTTTCAGTTTACATTTCTTCAAAAAATGCTTTAATATTTTCTAATATAAGCTATTAACCGTATTTTTTATAAATCTGAGGAAATATCATTACACATATCAGTGAAATATAATATCCAACTGCAAACCAATAAAAAGCAACATGGTAATTTATATATGGCAACTTAGTTTTCATATTCGCTTCTAAATTTTACGAGAAAAAAAGCAAAAATGTTCATCCATAAAAAGAATGTCTGCTTTCAAAACAAGATCAATATGAATAAAAAAATTCTAAAATATATTCCATTAAAATATTCTGTGCTCTAGCTCAACCAAAATTTCATGACAGCTTTGTTTATTTTATTACCATAAAGAGTATCTTTTAAAACTGAAAATAGCAAAAATAAAGAGAAAAAATAATATTTGGAACAAAATTCCTAAAACTTAAGTTTAATTGGCTAATTGGTACCCGGACCTTTCAGTAAAATACTCTGAATGTTTGTTTTGAAATATATATATCTTTTTTTTTAAAAAAAGAGTTTTTTTTAAATCTGTAAATGCTCAATTTGGAGAAAAAAAAATCTTCAATGTGTAGAACATCCTTAATTTATGATTATTTAACATATTATTTTCAAAAAGATTTTCCCTGGAATGGCAACATCAAAAGATCTTTTGTGAACCATTAAAAATATTCATTACCTTATTTCTTCTAGGTAAAAACTTCTTTTAAGTGCTAATTAAGCAAACATTAGTTTGTCCTTCCTGCGTATAATGTCTCATATTAAAACATTTTTAAGGTTATATTTTTTTTCTTTCAACTTAAGTACACAAAAATAAATTTAATATGATATATCCTACTTTTTTGTAATTATTTTCTTTGCTTTGGTCGAAGTAAAAGCGAAGATTAGGTAAAATGAAAGAATAAGAAAATCAGTGTATTAAGTATAAAGAAAATATTATCAAAGTTTCGATACTTACAAATTGAATAAAATTTAGAAAGGTGTATAATTCTTTGCGATAAATCTGAATATATACTTGTAGAAAGTGTGTTCGCTTTCATTCTATGCATATAATTTATGACTACAAGTTTCTATGAAATGAAAATAAAAAAATCGATTCTAATATTATGAGTATTGATTGATTTACTTACGTAAAGAAAAAAATAACACACTTTGTGATGCAATTTTTATTTATTAATTTATTTTTACAGAGTTTGCTGTAATGATCACCCTTCAAGTACATTTCTGAAATACTTATCTAAAATTATGTACAAAATGGATACACGTGGTAAAAACATCAAAATCTGCTTAAGTACTGAAAAATAAAAGGAGAGTCAAAAGCAAATTGTTTCAAATAAAGTTACTAATCTAATTGACTTTGATGTTTATTATCCCATTTTATTTACTAATTATTCGACAAATAGCAATGAAGCTTTTTTCCGTATCCCCTAGAATAATTTATCATTCCTGATGAATATATTTTATTTTTGACCCGTATTCTAAGCATTACAACTGAAAGAGAATAAGGAAAACCCAGAATAATATTTGTCAAAAAACTACATATAATCTTTACTCTATATAATTGTTTGGATTAAGTTAAATATTTTAGAATCACAAATTTTTGAACAGAAAATTACATAAATTAATAATTGTCAAAATATTGACTTTTTATTTACTCACTTTCTTAAACGTCAAGCTAGAAAATTTTGCAATCAAAAATTCGTTGACGTATTTTCGCAACTAAATTTTCGACCACTTCTTGTCTAGCTAACAGGATTTCTCATTTTATAACCAAATTAAGTTTATCACCAATAAATATTCTGAAATTTTTTCAAACTAGCTAAAGTAGTCACAATTAAAATGGCACTCTAGGCTCAAGGGGAAAAATAAATTCTCATTATTCTTTACGCCATACTGACAAAATTTGATGCAATTGTATCGCCAAAGGGAATTAATCATCTATCAAATTTTGACTGCCTTAAAATTAGCAAAAGCCCTAGTATTTTAACTAATGCTACATTCTGGTTAACATGATATTACATGTTTTAATTGTTTTCTGATTGAATTTACTGTAAAATTATCAACAATTAGTGTTTGTAGTCAATCAAAACTCTAACTTTTGTCCTACTAGTAAAAGCGTTCAATTTTCAACTGAATTTCTCTGTTACAAGTGCAAACACAAGCAAAACTTATCGCCAAATAGAATTTATCATCAAACAAAATTTTAACCACCTTCGCAAGTGCTCCAATTTTAATGTGAAGCTCTGTGCCTCATATCAATACAAGTTAATATTATTTAGATTGCTTCTAGCCAAATCTTTCGCCACTTTAGTGCCGATCAAATTCTTTGTAATTTTCCATCATTTATTCAATATTTCAATGATTTTCCGTTGCCAAAAAATCTCACAGAAAAAAATAACTGAAATTTTAAAGGAAAATAAATATTTAAAAACTACAATATTCAAGAGGACAGAAAATGAGAAAATAGTAAACAGAGTAAAATTTCCAGTGAAAAGTTTATTTAAAATACTATAGTCTTTTTGCACACGTAAAGATTTATCGGTCTGAGTGCTCTCTCGCATTCTGAGAACATCCATTACTTATAAAAACATGTTATCGGAGGATATAAGTTTACGAAAAAATATTTATCTATGTTATTTTGAAGCAGATACGCTATATGCTTTTGTAGAAATGTGTATATTTTTCTTTTATTTCTCGAGATGTTTATGATACCACCTATGTAAGGAATGCTATTCATTGTTTGAAAGGACAGGGGTTTTTAAAAGTAGGAAATTCTAAGTATTAAATGTGAAAATTTTTATATATATATACTGTAAAAATTTCAAGATCAAATTGCTGTAAAAGTACTGGTAGCATGAATTCAGCAACCCATAATCCATTTTTCCGTAACGTTCCATGTTACCATAAAAAATTTTACCCATATTTTTACTCTAATCTTTTCATTTAATTATAATAATTCAGTGATTCTAGATTGAATATTATTGTAAAAATAATGGTATATTACTTTCTTATACAACTAAAGCTATACTATCGCCAAATTTTCTACATTTATGGTAACATATGCAGAACTACAATGACAGATATATTTGTTTTGCATAAAAAATTTTTATTATCTTCAATAGTGTTTCATGAAAATTCGTTTTAACCGATTTTAACTGTTAAAATTTTAATATTCTTGTTTATAACTTTCTGCTAGAAGCTAAACAACTGCACACATTTTTGAAATAATTCATTTTACATGTTTTTTCAAACTGTTTTAAAATAATTCCAAAAACAAATTAAGTCTTACAGAAAAAAACTTTTGTAAACTTACCGTTTTGCATTAAAAAAAACATAATTTTGGTTAGTAAAAACAAAATATGCGGTACTAAAACTAGTCATTTGGTAATTTATCATTCATATGGAGTAATGTTTTGCTGGACATTTTGTACTTAAAATTATTGATCATTTAAGAAGGAATTTAGTAAAAAAAGTATGTAATCTAAGGTATCATGATAAAATTACCTAATTTTACCACATTTATGAAATTTTAGCATTCACTATAAAGCCGTATTTTATTGTTAATTAAAACAAAATCTTTAAGAAAGCGCTCCTGTAAAAATTTCCGAGCCTTGTGATGTTCCCAAAGAGCTAAAGATGGGATCTAGTTTACCATATTCTGTTATTTTTTATTATACTTTTCTTTCAATGTGCGATGACATTTTTCTCCTCTGATGGGAATTTCCTCAAAATACGAGAGGCACTCAAATATCGTTAATTATTAAAGAAGGTAACTTTTTGAAGTCTTTATTAGGGAAATAATATTTACACAAAATGATATTAATTCATATTTTATTAAATTTTGAAATATTTGCTTTAGAGAATTATTACAATTATCGACAGCAGTTTCTTTAATTCTGTTTAGAGAAATTAAGTTTTCTATGTGCAGACAAAATATTTATGATAATAGTTTTACAAACAGTATTTATTATAAATGCTAATCATCAAACATAATTTTTATGATTTCTGTATTTATTTTTACACAATTCGAAGGTATATAAATGTTCAAAAAATCAGGATGACTCTCTCTCTCTCTCTATATATATATATATATATTTATCTATGTTATGAGTCAAAATATTTTACGGTCTTCACAAATTTTAAATATGATTGAAGAGAGGAATATGCCTTAAATAAACTAGATTTAACGGAGGAACTATAATAATAACTAAAATTATGAGGACATGTGTTCACTCTACTTTTTTTGAAAACATTTTCTTTGAATTTTACAAAGGGTTGATTTTAATAACAATAATAACAACAATAAATTTAATTTTAATTGTTCAAAGGCAAACTATTTTTACGTTCAAATGTTTTTATTATGCATATTTATAACGCATTTATAATTATTTATTATTATTTTTTCCGTGTTTTTATTTATTTTTATCATTTAATAAATTTCAATTGTTACATATTGCCTGATAAAAATATTTGAAAATTTTATTCAAAGGCAAACTCTTTATTTGTTTTATAAAACTTCAGGATATTTGTTTATGCAGCTGATATAAATTCATTTTTGTTCCTTTAAAAATTAAAAAAATAATAGCAGAAACATTTTTTCTAACTTAAAAATATTATTAAACTATCTCTATCTGTTTTTTCAGTCACTAAATAGCATGATACTTTTAGGTACTTGAAAACTACAAAAATAAATAACTAAATATAGAAATGCTTTAACCACCTGAAATAGGTTTTGAAAAATAAATTAATACCAAAGGCAGTACTCTAAAATAAAATTTGCTTCACATTGTACAGATATAAAAGAGTAACATTAAAATCTTAGTTCGATAAAGTTTTAACATCTATAAGACTAAGTAATTTTCAAAAGTATTTTACGTATCTAATATAGCCTTATTGAAGAAATGACATATTGGTATCAATACTCCAAAAAATAAGGACTCGATAAAATGATAATTATGATATTGTCTCAAGTTCCTAAACTTTCTATTATTATTTTTTTCTATTTGAGGAAATCGATTAAAATAAATGGGCGTAAAATATGACTTCAAAAGAGTTCAATCTAACTAAAATCAAATTTGAAAAATATGAAGAATACTGTTTCATTAATTCTGAACGTGAGAAAACTTAAATCAATGTACCCTTTTTCATTGCAGAAGCACGATTTTTTTCTTTTCAAAAAGAATTAGTTATTTCCATCTAAGAACAAGATTTAAAATGAAGTGACAGCTTCATAAAGAAACGCTTAATGATGTTGCTTGTACCGCCTCACAAGATATTTATTAACTTTAATCAATAATTGTAAGGAGTTCTAGCTTTCTTTCCACTCTAAAGGATTTCTATTCCTGTATGATTGAATCAAATACATATATTTATATTCTTACCAAAAAAGAAATATAATAGAAATAAATATAAAATTACTTTTATTTCCTTTCTATGAATTATTTAACTCATATTTAAAGGAATTGCGATAATTATAAAATTATCATCCGCAATTGTAAACTAAGAAATTTCTGAATTATTATAAATTAAGGAAAACTAAATTTTTTTTAAAAAGCATTTTAAATCAGTAAAGTAGACTAATCAAATTTACTTAAAGGAATATTTAAAGTTCAAAATATAAAAAAATTTATCGAAATTACAAATGTTTGCAATAAAATTTGACTTAATGCATTCATTGGCAAATAAAGTTGTTTGTGCCAATATATTGAACGTATTCAATTAAAAAAAATTGCATGAATTAAAATAGTAAGAGAAGAAAAATTCAGTTTCTTATGTTACGAAGTAATTAAAAAAATTATTTTCAAATTAAGGCGATTAATTTGCCCTCATCTAATATCTCAATAACTTCCTGTCTCAATCATATATTAATACCAGTAATAAAGAATAAAAAAAAAATTTTAATTTTTGCTTCCCACGTATAGTGGAAAAGATCAAAAAAGAAAACACTTTGTGACGCTCCAATTCAGTACCCACAACAATACCGAGTTCGACAATTGTTGCATCACAGACACATTACAATTACATGGCATATATTAAACATCACAAAGAGAGGATCATTTTTGGCAATTTAGCAAAAATGATTAATTATTAAAAAATTTACTATTAAAAAAATTTTCAATTCTATTAATTTTTGGCAAAATATAAATCATCGTTGTCATTCTAAAATATAAACCTCTGCCTCCAACAGTAAAATATTTATTAAATATATTGCCGTCAAAACCTATATCTTACCATGCCAGAAACACGATAAAATTTACAATATTGTAGTTTTCACCATATTATTTTCAGTGTAGTGTATTTCGAAAGATAAATTATTAAACTTGAGTGAAATGTTTGAAACATTTTTTTTAAATCTATTTTTCCTCATTATCTAGTTTTGCACTTTTAATAGTCTATATTACAAAATCAATAGTTTTAAACTAAAATTTAATGTTGTTGTGCATCATTATATTTCGATGAATCAAGCGTTAATAAAAGCATTTTCATAATGATTTTAATCAGGATTATTTTAATTAAAGACAGCTTAAAGATACAAATAATTCTAGTTAAACACATTTTTAAATATCATTTCCTTATTATCACTTAATTTACCATCTCCGTATTATCAAATGTAAATTACCCCATGAAGAATACACTGTAGAAATATAGCTCCAATGTAATTGATAATTTCATAAAAGAACTCTACCATCTTCAAAACAGTGCG
This sequence comes from Parasteatoda tepidariorum, assembly GCF_043381705.1. Classification (NCBI taxonomy): domain Eukaryota; kingdom Metazoa; phylum Arthropoda; class Arachnida; order Araneae; family Theridiidae; genus Parasteatoda; species Parasteatoda tepidariorum. The sequence continues at coordinate 29,867,276 of NC_092210.1, forward strand.
CTGTTAAAAAACCAATCAAATTATGGTATGTATAAAGTATCGGCACTTTAAGTACATCTTTCATAAAATCCATTTTATCGTAATTCATTTTTACCGCAATTTTTCACTGAATTTTATAGTAATATCTATTTAATTGGAATTATCCTGTAATTTTAAGGTAGTTTTTACTGTAAAAATTATTGATGTAAATACTGTAAAATTATTATTCTAAACATATTACTACAAAAGTACAAGTACCCTTTGCGCAGGTAATTTTTACTGGAATTTTTTACAGTGTACAGCTACATGCGATATTATTTTTATGATAAAGTTAAATAAATATTTAAATAAGGCGAACTTTTGTTGATTAAGGATTAATTGATTTTGCAAGTTTGAAGTTTAAATAAATTGTTAATTTGGCCTTAATACACAATGCTAAATTCTATATTCATTCTAAATTCTGAATTTATATACACAAAATACAAATCCTGAATTATATGAAGATGGAAAAAATAGAGGAATTCTTGTTTAATTTATTAGATGTTTATTGCTGCATATCTTTAAATAAATGCTTCCGCTAAAATGCTGTATTAAAAATAAAATCCCCGTATAGTACCCTTTTTTATCTGTTTATTTTAAAAACTTTGTGAAAGCTTAAAATTTAGTCTTTAGTAACTTAGAAACATTTAATTTTCTAGTAAAAATATATATTGACAAGCATGAAAAGTTTTTGTACTTTACATTATAAAACTCATGATAGTAATGAAACTACATTTTTTTAAATAAAACATAAAAGTACCTGAAGTGTTATATTTAATTACGTATCGAAAGATGGTCACATATTTATACTTCATCAACTTTTCATTATTTTTGGAAATGGCGGAATTGTCAATTTAATTGCTATAAAAAATACTGAATTGCTAAACTCAAATACCATTAATGGAATTTATGAGTGACTGCTTGTTTATTCATCTATTACTTCTGTAAATATAAAAAAACACATCTTTATAAATGTTGAAAAGTGACTGAAGGGCTACACTTCTAAAACTTTTCATTAATAAAGAAACATTACTGCATTTTTGCACTTTAACATATTTTAATGAAATGACTGTGGAATTACGCTTAAAAAGCTTCTAATTAATATGAAAAAGTTACTAATTATTTATAATGAAAAACACATTTTTATAAATTTTGAAAAGTTATTGAATGGCTATACCTTCTGAAACTTTTCATTAATTAAAAAACATTACTGCATTTTTATACTTCAACACCTTTTAATGAATATAGTAAAATGACTGTGGATTTACGCTTTGAAAGTTTTTAAATTATATGAAAGAAATACTAAATATTTATAATATATTTATTATGCATTTAGAGCTGTAATTAATCTTTTTAAGAGATATATGAAAGTGGCTGAATAGTAATACTTCAACCATTCTCTGAATTTAAAGAAGAAAACGGGTTTTTATAACTTTAGAACTAATTTTAAGAAGTGATAGCATGGATAAAGATTTTAATGGGTCTTAAAATCTTTTACGTATTAGGTCCAGATATTGTTTTCTAGAACTTCAATGAATTTAATTTCCGATAGAAAATTCATCGCACTACACATGATTTTACTTAGATTTTATTGTTTTTACCCATCTGTAATTTTGAGTTGTTTGTTTCAATTTCAATGCAAAGGTGATCATCATCCAGCAAAACAGACCGAAGGGCAGAAATATTACAAACTAACTACGAAACAATAAATATATTGAAATTAAAACAAAATGTATCATTTTTTCAGAAAACAACGGTTTCAAGAACAATTTAGATTATTAATTTTTCAAATCCTTTTTTTAAGATGGTAGTAAAATGCACAATGAAAAGTCATGCCTGTTAATTAGCCCACGAGTTAATAGTATGTAAGAATTCATTATTAATTTATGATTCTGCTATTATTTATTGCTGCTATTATTTTTTTAATATTTTCTTTCCTCTGTGCAAAGTATGTATAACGTTTAAGTAGATTAATTTTTTCTACTTCTATATTTATTATTTTTGAAAATAAGTACCGCAGGTTATAAATTAAGCTTCCATTGTTAATAAATCATCCTAAATTCGTTGTTTTCGAAGGCATTTGTCAAAACATAAGGTATTTTTTTTGACTAAGCATGAAACTTTAATTATTTGACGAAACTGCTTCCTCACTCGTGTATTATAAAGTAATCTGAGAACACTAGCATATTAATCTGGTTTTAATGCTTGATTCTCTAAAACTAGGTGGTACAAGGGTTAATCAAAACAAGCTTCACACCAAGACGTTTTGAATCCTAGTGATTGACAGAAAACGCATTTGATCACAATTCTTTTGATCGTATTCATTTTAATTATGTCTATCAATATGTAAAATTCAGTTAAATGCTATTTTAAAATAAAAAAACCGTAATATAGTTTTTAAATGAACCAATGATCAAACAACTTATCTTTACTGCTGTCCTACAAATAAAGAATCACATTTATGATAAAATTCTTGAAATTATAAATATTATATATATATTTTTTAAAATTAGATTTTCATTTTTCGTCATAATATAGCCTCATCTGTATCCTTAATTTGTAGTTTTGAATTTTTACTTACGTCATTTTAAAACATGCTTTGAATGCTAATGTTGCTAGTTGCAAAGAATATCTTCTAAACATCATACGCTGAGATCTTAAATAAATCTAAAGATATTTATGGAATTTTCTTATGATCCAAGTCTCATGCATTTTTGAATATCTGAGTGCAACTGAATTCCTTAGAATAATTGAGTTTGGTATTTCTTAGATAATTCCTTAGCGGAAGGATTCGTGCATATTTGCAAGCTTCGATTTACATCGGCATCTTATAAATATGCAATATATTGATTATCTAACATATTCTTAATAATTTAACTATTCTTGAAAAAAATATTAGCTTAATAAATCACATGTTTTCTGTGAGCAACAAAGACGATTTGAAAATGTGTTTATTTGTTGATTTGTTCTCCTATTCACGTGACGTCTTTATACACATTTATACTTAATAACATGGTTTTCTAATATTTAATTATTTATTATCAACAAGCTGAATACCCACTCTTTGCATGGGGTAAGCAAAAAATAAGTGAAGAATCAAGAAATAAGTGCTAAAAAACAATACGAATTCATATTCAAAACTGAAAAACAGATACCGACATAATTAAGAGCTTGATGAAAGTTAGCGAAATTTTTTAGTGGAGTAAATGAATCAGTGAAAATAAAAAGTGGTTGCATCAGCATGTATATTTATTAATGCATACTTATATCTTAACCTAACCAATCTCAGTTAAGTTAGTAATTAATATGCTTGCATGATTTCTATTTCCAGTTAGGTAGTGGAAATGTTAGGCAAGTGAGACAAAGGATTATTAGTCCCACCGTCTAACAAATTGAGAATAAAATAGTTCTGATACAACTTTCCTTTCCTTCTTAAAATATCACTTACCTAGTTCTTACACTAATCTAAATAGCTAAAATAATTTCCATTTCTTTATGTAATATTATTTGTTGCCCTTTTCGGTGACTTCAGTAAGCAAAACTCGTTTTTTGCAGTTCATCCGATTAGAATAAAGTTAAAATTTATTTAGTATCACTGGGTACGATACAATTGATCTCTACCAACTCATAATAGTCAAAATTCACCATTATCAGGTAATTTTCTCCTGTACGCATCCCTTCAGAGGAATCGTAACACACTTATTTCCGAAGTATCGGTATTAAAACTCCTTAGTATTGGTGTTGTTTTAATAATCTCCAAATATATCAGTATTAAATTTTACATCCATACTGGTATGCTTGTTGCTTATTACATAATCTTTCAACATTAAAATTTTATGCGAAATATACTTGTCAGTAGCAGCTAACTAAAGCAGATTTTTGTTTAAAAGAAGTAGAATTCTTATTAGAATTTGATAAGGTGTTTATATCACGACCATTTATCTATCTGGAATTTTATTTTCTCTCAAAATATTTCAAAGTAGTGGAGGAACAAAGTTCTTTTAATTCTATCACATTAAGCGATAGATCTTTGCTACACGATCTTTGCTACCACTAGAAAAAATTTTCTCTCAAACTACGGAAACAACGTTGTAGAATTCTTATCAAAACTGCACTAATTGCCGTGATATCAGTAACACGTATTACTGTCAGTAGTACATAATAATTAAGCGTGAGTTGCGATTTTCTACGGTTTTCCTTAATCAATTTCCTATTAACCTTTTAACTTGGATTTCCAGAATATAACTTATTTCATTTATTTTATTTCAATTAATCCACATTATCAATTGTAACAAAGCATTAAAGTCAATAATAATATCTTTATTTTTTCTGCTTACCCAAATTAAATAAGCATTTTCCCCAATTATTTTTGCTTTTTAGTTCTTAAGTTTTTTAATATATTAATTAATATATTACCAACATTAATTAGGCATCATTGTCGTCAATGATAGTATGACGATTTCTCACACGGTTTTTCGAGACAAAAATGTATTTTTACTCCATTACTTTTTCTTTCCGATGCATAGTTTACTTTTTTTTATTTCAATATGAGTATTACATAAACAAATTAAGCATCATTGGCACCAGGTTTTTTTTACATTTCTTCTAAACGAAAAAGCACCACAGTTTCATTAATTTTACCTTTAAATACATAAAAAAAATTCTATTCAATTATCGTTGATTCTAGATAAATATTTTTTTAGAAACGCGTTTTAAAAGAAACATAAGTACAAAAAAGCGCATGGTATCAGCCATCTTTTAAAGTATAAATTTGGTGACGTAGATCACATGTGCTACTACGTAATGTTGTTGTTCATTGAATATATCTGACATAACGAATATAAAATAATTAAATGCGTGCAATAAACTATTTTTAGTAATTATCATGATTCAGAAATTAGATCGAAATTATCACTGATGTTATCCTTAAAATATGTGAACAAATTGATTCGTCAATAGTTAAATTTCAACCAATGGCTAACGATTAACAAAATAGAAAATTCTATTTCATATTTTGCTTATCCCGCTCGAACTGTTCATTGTGAAGGAATGTTCTAATTTCGACAGTGACTTTCCTCGTGCTTCAAATTATCTGTATCTTAAGTTTCATCGATTTCGGTTGGATTGTTAATTAGTCTATAAAGTACACAATTACACACGCATTCACAGGCAGACAGACAGGCATTCATTTATATATNATATAACCAAATATCTTTATATATATATATGTATATATATATAAACTAGAAATAAGACATAAATTCTTAATAATTAAAAATAAAATATAATAAATAAATGCGTGTTTGCAGAACAGTACTTCATCAAAGGACACACTGCCTGCAAACACACAGGAGCCTTACTGTTGTTAGTGGATTTAATCAAAACTAACAGTACCCCGAGGCCCCTTAATAGAAAGACAAGAAAAAAACTTTTACCACTAATAAATATCATTATGAATTTGAAAAAGAACCATATCTAAAAGTTACAAATTTTAAATCTACAATTGAATAAAACGCCTCCTTAAAGCACAACTTAAACAAATTCAAGCGTTTCATACTTTAAACTTTAATTATTAAAGAAACTTTTTTGAACTTTAATTATTAAAACATAATAGTGGGTTGAGCAGTAATAATAGCTGCAATAAAAGCTCAAATGACTCTAGTTATTAACTAATATATACAAAAGTTTAGAATTATTCCACTCTGTCATTCTATTTACTTTTTTCTTAAGATTCTATAACTTAAAAAGCTCCATTTGTTGTACTCACATTTTCTATAACACATAATATCTGAAAAATTAATCAGGAAAAAAAGTTATCACCTACAAAAATCAAATCTCAAGAGCGAATTATTTGCATAGCGACACAAGCTCGTAAAGCATAAAATAGGCCTAAATCTTCAAAGTTTTTTTTTCTCACAATTAGTGTGAACTTAAAGAGATAATTAATATATATACCAAATGAAAACACACAACAACAAAATATTAAAACCTTTAAACATTGGATACGACATAATTTAAACTTTGTCTTAAAAGATAGAAGAATTACATTTGCTAAATTTACATATATATTACCATGGTGGCCCAAAAAATGTTCATCTATTTATAATCAAGTTAAAGCATTTTTTTCATATTTTAGTAGTTCCTATAACGCGAAATAACTGAAAAGCATTTTTAGTATACTTGTGTGTGAATTCAAACATAGATCCTTCTAATGGATTCATATAGTTTAAGTATTATATCGTCCTTGATTTGATGTATTCATATTTTTCACAAACACAACAGTCGCTTGCAGACCTTAACTGTGCCAACCATGCATTTTCCGACATTCTATTTTCAAGTCTCTTTGATGTAATCCAATCATCTAGTTTGAGGTATTCTATTTGCTACGGATACCTCAGATTTCTGTTTAATGTAAACCTCTTAGTAGAATTATCTTTCAAGCTTCTTCAAATAACAGCCAGCAACAATGCCTTTGTTTAGAGATTCTAATATAAATAAAAATTGAATAAACAGAAGGCACAGATTAAACCACAATTTCTAAAACTCTCATTCTTAACATTGCATGCTTTTCTATCTTTTAATATTATGCTTTATCTTTTTATGCAAAATTTGAGGCTACTGTGTTAATTTAATTGAGTTAATATTTTAGATTGCAGTGTCAATTCCATTAGACACTTTTTGCATTTGTATACTTTTTCCTGACTATTAAATTGACAGCAAGAATTATTTACATCATATTAATAAATAAATAGACAATGAAAAATGCCGTGAACGTCAATTAATTAAAGTTATATTAACCGAAAGCTTAATTATGCTGAATTTTACCCTTACACAAATAGCATGCATAGATTTTTCAACTTACATGACTTAATGAAAATTGGTAAAGAATTATGCTTTTTTTTAATAATAATACTATTTATATCAATAGGGTAATACATTTACCCCAATTTTTAATTAACTTTTATGCATTTTAAAAACTCACAAACTAGCTGTTACAGATGTAAATTACTTAGACTAAGATCCAGAATGCACAAAGAGCAGATTTCATAGAATTCTAATTATATTATGTGACTCTTACAAAAATTAAAATATGTATGCATATTAGACTGGTCCAAAAACACTTTTTTTAAAAATTTGCAGGTCTTAACCCTGATTACTTGTACACATGACAAAAGAAGCCCCCATGCAAAATTTCAACTCATTTGAAGTACATTTAGAGGTAGCTCAAAGACTTTGAAGTTTGGGATTTCGCATTTCATATAAGTAAGTGACAAAAAAAACATTGACACTATGCCTTTATTTGTATTTTCCCATCAAAAACCAGTTTGAGGTTTTATGTGAATTTTTATTATATGCAAACATATTTCTTTTGCTGCGAAGTTGTTTGAAACCTAAACTAATTCATTTATTTTACGAATTGATAAATTAGTTTCGGTTAGGAGTAACATAGTTCTAGTTTAGTATAAATTCAGTAATAACAATAAATAAAAATTAAAAACAACTTATAATAAAATTTAAAGTAATACAATTAATAATATTTTTTTGTCATCATGACTTTGACTAAAATAAATTTTTAAAATTAAAAAGTAAATAAGTAAAAAAATAATAAGCTAATAAAAACAAGTTTTATTATTAAATTACTTTTATTGCAAAATTACTTTCATTTAAATGACTTTAAGCAAATTTTAAAGTTATTAAAATGTGTAAAAATTTTACTCAAAAACTTCCTTTCTTCCAAAATTATAAAAAGATTTTAATAATTTCAAATATGTTATTTTTTTCATTAATGCATATGGAAAGTGTTCCTTTTCACTGCCCTTAATATATACGCTAAGAATCCGTATAAAAATCTAAGAAATTAATTATCAGAAATTAGTATATAATCAAGAAAAAAAAACGAAAAAATTTATAAAATAATGAAGAGTTATTAACAAAGTAAGCTAATTTGAAAAGGTCAAAACCTGCTAGATTTCCTAAAAAATATGTATTGTAAACAAATGTATGTAAATAATGCGATATGCACCAATTGATGTATTAATGAAGACAGGTATAGTCCAATAAAATACCTATTGATCAATATTTAATGCCAAGTTTTACTGGTATCAATAAAAATTTGTTGATATCAGTTCATATATTGATAAAAAATGTAGAATACCTAACTGATCAACATCTATTGATACAAGTACCCTACTGATGTCAGTAGACATCAGTTAAAGTGTGAAATACAGATGAGTATGAACCAATAGAGTACCTACTGATCATTATTTATTGATACCAATACACTGCTGATATTAGTTGAAATATCAATGGAAACAAGTACAGACCGATAAAATTCTATTGATCAATATCTATTGATACCAATACACTACTGATATCAGTTGAAATGTCAATAGGAACAAGTACAGACCAATAGAATACCCTGCTGTTTAACATCTATTGATACCAAAACACTACTGATATCAGTTGAAATTAGTTGAAATGTCAATAGAAGCAAGTACAGAACAATAGAATTCTATTAATATCAATAAATGTTTTTATTGATTTCTATAGATCATTTTCTGTCGGGTACCTCAATACAATTAAACTACTACAATATTATAAAAATATTTGCTTTCATTTAAATAATTAGCAAATGTTATTTATAACTGCATTGAGAAAAAAATATAGTAAAATTACCATTCCATATGAAAATGTTATTTTAAGCAAAATGATTCATAAATCTGGTTAATAAATCTAAAATACTTAAACCATTCATTTGGTAATTTTTTTCTTCATAATTTTGTTTTTAAAGTTATAGTTCTTATTACCCTACATTTTGCAAAAGATACAAAACTGGAAGAGAAATTAACGGAATAATTGGTTTTATGCAATGATGTAGCTACCACACATTTTGTTACAATAGTAAACCATTTAAGCACATACAATAGTTATAACTTACATTAGTAACAATATTACCACACATTCATTAAAAAATGCATAAAATTAGACGAGAAGTAAATTTAATCGAATAAATTATTTGTATGCCAAAGGTGTCATAATATATTTACCAAATGTTACCACATTTACCAAATTTCATCGCATATTAAAAAACTATATTCAACTGTTAATTTTAAACTCATTACCAAATTAACTCTTCCCTTGAAAATCATTAGCTCTTAACTCATTAGCTTTTCAGTTTAAAATACCGAAAAAAATTTCTGCTCCCATAGAGCCAGAAATATGGTAAATTTTACTATATTTTGACAGTTGAAATTATATTTTTTTCTCAGTGTGGTTAGTATAAAAACTCAAAACAAACATTTCTGAAGCTTACTTATACATTTTATTCAATACATGGTTTTATGCTTGCTCCAAAAAATTTGAAACTGCTATTTGATATCACCAACTCAAACTTGAGCATATAAAAAAATATATAGCCACTGCGTAAAATAATTTCATTTTGTCAGAACTTGACAAAATGAAGAACCCTATTACATTTCAACGGTTCCCTCGATTTGAAAATAATGATTTATTGAATTCAGTAAAATAAATTTCATCTCCTATATTCCATTTCAAAGAGCTGTTAATTAATGATTCCAATATCATATTTTAAGTCTTATTGAGATATTCTATCGGTAGGTAATCAAAAGTCTAATTTCAACTTGAAATAGACTTTGCGAATTCTCTAATAGAATTACCCAAGTAATTATTGTGTAGTCAAATCCTGAAACCTATCGCAACTCTCTATACAAATCAAGTGATAGGCACAAATCCTGAAACTGCATTACGAAGTCTCAAGAGTCCTTACAGATACAAACGGTTCTTGCTTGTTACGTCTTATCCAAAAGCAATAACCAACTATCCGTTGTGTATTTATATTCCATGCCAAATTAAACTGTTAATTATGTGCTATATATAATGCTGCTTATCAGAAATACGTAATTAATTAAAATAAAAGTACTTCACGAATAAATTTGTTATGATTGTCTACAAGGTGTTTTAAGCAAAAAAAATATGAACTTCAAAATCGAAAATTTCTCAAAATTTAAAATTTAATATTCATAAATATTAAGATTTAATTAATTTAGTTTTAAAAGTATTTTTTCAATTTTAATATTTTATTAAATTCAATTTTAAGATAATTGATCTTTCTGTACTCTCTTAGATAATTATTTTTCCTGCAATTTAATGAAAATGAAAATAAAAGTTGTATGAAATTTATCGTACTTACTACTTTGCCAAAGGGGTAAATAATTTTCTAGATAATTAAAAATTCATAGCTTCCTGATTTTTCAATTGGATGTTTGGTGAGTTTCATAATTTAAAGTTTCTTGTTTAATTAAAATAGCAATTGCATAAATAAACAATACACTAATAACATTTTAAACACAGAGTCTCTTCCTTATCAACTAAAAATTTAAACCTTTTCAAACAGAAAATTAGAAAACAACGGAAAAAAAGTGCTTGAAATTATTTGCTGTAAATATTTATTTAATAAATTTGAAATAATAGGAACATTTCTAATACATTATAGAAACGCGCAAAAGAAATATTGTAAAATAGTTTTATTTAATAATTTGCTGAAGTCTTAATTTTTTGAAAGCTAAATTTAACTCAATTCTTATTAAAAGCACGGAATGAAAATTTGATCTAAAGTAGAGTATTCTTTTGACGCCCGGTGGCTGAGCCGTAGCTCTTCGCGCTGTCGTGCCACAGGTCCCTGGTTCGATCCTCGGGCGGGGCAATGTTGACCACCTGACCAAGGTTCCACGCTCGGCTGACCACCTGACCGGAACATCTGCTCCTGCACCCCAGAGCTCAAGGTCAAGAAAACTGAGATGGGCACAGTAGGCCTTGGCCCTCTATGGGCTGTCGCGCCCCTGAGTTTAGTTCAGTTTAGAGTATTCTTTCACAATCATTAGGTGATTTCCGAAAAATTAAAATTGCGAAGCTATATTTTTTCATTAATTTTGAGGAATTAAAATAAATTTTATTTTTTTATTTTTTATTTTAAAAGTAAAGAAAACCAAAGGTTTTAATTAATACTAAAAGTTTTTATTGAATGCTCTTAAAATGGCAATAAAAACTGATCAAAACAAATTTAATTTGTACAATAAATTAATTTTTTTCATTTTCATTGTTAAAATATTTACCATTTGAATGCATTTAGTAATATTACAGTACCTTAGAAATAGTTGTATAATTTTACACAGACTTTGGAAGTAAAGAAAATATTTTCTTAGATATAATTAAGAGGACTTGTAATCCCACAGTGATCGTAAGACACGTCTCTCACTAGAACACAGAGGTCACGCACCACTGGCTGCGGCAGGTGTGCGGGTGGTAGACTACGTTGATAGGAATGACCTACGAATGGACCGAGGGTGTGTGGTATCGGTCCTCGTGAAACTATTCTACCGTGAAGTGCTTGACTTCGCTAGTAGGTCGTTGGGCTACCAAAGTAGGGGAACCATCCCTTTTGCAGAGGATCAAAATTGTGTTGGCATGTTTTCGGGTCATCCTCCGAAATGTCATCCCAGACTGTCGCCAATAGCCCATTCAGCTCTAGAGCGACGTGAAAAAACAACTGCAACTACCACAAAAAGATTTTATTCAAAATAGCAAATACTGATTCTTATTTTTAGAAAGAAAAGATTTTTTTTATGTTTGTTTTGTTTTGACATTAATGAAATTTTTTACATTTCTTAAATTTCTCAACAAATACTCAAAGGATTATTCTGCAACTTCAGAGATGTTTAGTTCATGCAATCTTTTATATTTCCCAATAAGATTGAAGATAAAAATTGTTAAAGAAGACAAGTATTTTTGAACACCCTATGCCAGAAAATCAGTAAAAAAAATTTGTGTAGAATTCTTTAGTTGTTATTTTTAATAATTGCATTAAGTTTCATAAACCTAGAGAAAATATTTCTGAGGATATGAATATTTTTATTTAAAAAAAATTTCCCCCCTTCGCATTTATTTTTTTTTTGTTGCCTTTTCTTCATAAATATTCAATGGAATTCAACGAAATTTTTGGCGAAATTTTAAATTTATTACGTATTTGTAGATTTAAATAATAAAAATCGTTAAGAACTGCTCGCGATATGAGCATTTAAGCTAGATCCTTTAAACTGTGCAGGTACGAAAAAAATCGAAACAAGTTTTTTTCATAATTTTGTAGGGAATCGTATATGGCAACTAATGATAAAAGCATTAATATCTTAAAAATTTAAAAAGCTTTAAGCAATTTTCTTAGTATTTTTTGTACTTTTCAACTCAAAATAGTAAGGAGGTATCCACAAATTTCATCTTGTACTATTAAAATATTTAATGTTATATTTATTGAAAATGAGATCGGCATTGGGGCATAAAAATATATTTTCTTTTGCATGTTTTCTTTGTTTATTCCATCAAAGTTTAGTTTCCAGACGATTATTGTAAGGTACTATCATTTGTTATTAAATTTTGCCTTATGATACAAAATAAAATTTGTATAAAACCCCTAATCGTTTTGTGCTCTCTTTTGAAAAAAGCAAAAACTATTTAGAAAATTGCTTGAAGCTTTTCAAATTTTTAAGATATTCAAATCAAACTGTTTTTTCATTAGTTGCTAAATACGATTCATTACAAAATTATGAAAGAAACATTTTAAAAATTTTTAACTGCATAAGCAGTGTAAAAGAACTCCTTAAATCAATTTCTTTTAAATTTTAAATCGAAAATTTTGTAATTAATCTTAAATTTTTCCAAAACGTTTGTTTAATTTCTCTGATTGTCTATAAACTAATAAAAAGGAATATTTTTTATAAAAATGTCTATATCTCCATAAGTTTGCGAAACTTTATGATGTAATTAAAAATAACTACAAAAATAATCGACAAGTTATAAGCTTATTGGCTGATTTTCTAATATAGGATATTCAAAATTACTTTTTTTCTGTCACATGTTATTGTAGGCATCTCTAACCCTTGAAAGCTTTAAATTATCTTGCAAAGTATGAAAAATTGCATGAAAAAAATATCTCTAAAGTTACAAAATAATCCTTTATGTATTTTTTGAGAAATTTAAAAGAAAATTTCAAAACCTGAAAGTGTCTATTCCTTTATTGTAGGGTAGTGCATATAACGTTAAAGCTATGCTATTAAAGGTTATAACTAAACATCAAAAGTCAAAGTAAACCCTATTTTGCAATTTAGCCCATTAATTTTTTCTTAGAAATAAATTTGCTCTTTTTGAATTGTTCCAATGTATTTTCTCAGATGGGGTCACTTTAATAAAATCTTTAAAACATAGCTATAAATTTGTGATCGATGAATATACACAAATTGAATCTTTATATAATAATAATAATAAAACTGGTAGTTTTGCAAGGGATGTGATCAGTTTTATCAAATTTGATTATTCGAGATTTATTGTTTACGATTTTTATTATTATTTTATGGCACGCTCTCATGGAGGACAATTGCAACAATTTAGCCTGGTTCAAATAAGCTTTAAAAACAAAAAGTATGCTATGTCCTATATTATTATTAGATGGCATGCGCTCAAGGACGGCAATTGCAACAATTTAGGTAGCGTCAAATAAGCTTTAAAAGCAAAAAGTATGCCGTGTCCTACATAAATTTCAAAACATTTACTAAACAAAGACTGAACTGTATTAAGGACTAATACGTATTAGGATGTCTCATTGCATCAGGAGAGGAACAAAATCAATATTGTTGCTAAGTTAACGCTTTCTATGAAGTCAACGGTTGATACTGTCATTTATGCTTTTTCATTAGTACTGTATACAAAAGCCAATTCTTAAATAAGATATTTGCTTTAAATTAGTTATATGAGCTTCAATGTTTAAAAATTACCTGAATTTTTCATCTAGTTAATAATCCCAAGCGAATCCGAAACCCTACTGGGGATATTTTCATTTACTAGAAATGTTAATGCATCTTCATTATAGTAATAAAATCAATGGAAACAATTAAAATAATTTAGAGAACATGAAACAAATATTGTTTCATTTAATAATTATTATAATTTTATTTTATTATTATATGATATTGAATGACTCCGAATTATGATATAAAAAGACAGTTTTCCTTTCCAAGACAATTAATTAGGTTTAATATCTGCTCTTAATATAGTCCAACACATTATACATACAAAAAGACCGCAAAAGACATCCCCAACACATAGTAAAAAATGACGCTCTTCACAGCATTTAAATATGTTGTATTCCTTAATCTAATTGGAGAATACTAGAGATAGTTTCTAAATGTTCAAATTTTATATAATATGTAACGTAAACGTAAACTATTTAGTTTTTTTGGTTGGTAATGCCACATGTATTACTAGAATTGAAATGTTCTGACAGATTAAATTTATGTAACGAGTATACTTGCATGCAGACGGTTACTATCAAGTTTAATCTTGGAAAAAAACGGAGAGAAATCTTAAAGTGACACAATTATACCTCATATTTGTATATATTTATTTTAAACTTACTTAAAAGTTTAATTTCTAACACAGTCTGTATAGAGTTATATTCCGTGCCGACACGCATTGTATCATATTCTGTATGGATATAACTTAACAAAAGCAGCAACGTGAAATTTCCTAAAAGCAAAACATTCAGCAAAGCAAACTTGATCTATGATATACAATAAGAAGTAATTGTAGGAGTTCTAACTGTAGGATTGTAAATGTAAGAAGCAATTGTAGGAATATTTACTCTTGTTAATTAAGTTTAATTTTTTTTAATAAAAAATTTAAGAAAATACTAAAATCAATAATTTCGTTTACTTGTTACGTAAACAGTTTCAATACACAAAAATTTTTGTTTCATTTTTAATTATTCATTTTTTAATTCAAATATTGTGTAGCATTTAGTTTCCATTATGCTAACTCCTCAAGCGTTTGTAATAAGTAAAATTATTTATCTTAAATGATTGATTGAAATAGGTTGAGAAACTGATAATAATTATAAATATAGATTACAAATTATTGATTTGGGCACGCCGCACTTAATTACAGAATTACAATTCTGCCAATTCTATAATTCATACACTATTTACTCCTAATCAACATCAAAGGAATTGAAAGATGTTTTATTAATTTTGATGTTTGATTAATTAATGTCCCAGTAATTAGAAAATTAAAGGAAAGACATGCCTACGTCTAATTTCCATTAACAGGATAATAAGAAATTCAATTATTAATAAATTCAAGAAAATAATTGACATAATAAATTTTGAAACATTCAGAAATGAGAAATTAGATTTAGTTTGTTAGATATATTTTATTATTTACTCTAAGACATTCTTAAAAAAAATTAAACTGCATTAAAAAATAAATATAATAAAAGTAAAAGAGGCAAATTTTTCATTTGTAATATAAAAGGAAAATTATACAATAAAAATATTTCAAGGATTAGATAAAATAATTTACTTTTAATCAAATACCTCTTTGGTACTTCCTCACATAAGTTTAAAAAATTCTTTCTAAGATATTTTTTGTAAATTTACTATTAAAAAATATTGACGTCAATGGTACTTTATTTATTTCTTAAATTATTTGTAACAGTCCTAACAAATACGCTGCCCCTATTTGCTCTTATCATTCGCAAGTTGCTTTGTATACAAAGAAGCTTTGATGTTAGAACATAAACGAAAAAATACAAATGATTTCTCTTACGAAAGAAACAATTAATGAGTCAGTGAGTAATAAATGAAATTTAATTTAATTAATTGAAATAATTAATTTTTAGTAATTTTCAGTTAATAAAAATTATTTATGATTAAAGTTGTAAGTAATGCATTTCGATTAATTGCAATACGAAGCATCACAAAAGCATTGGTACATTCGGAATTCTTCTAATCGAATTGAATTATTTATCATGGAACATTTCAGATTGTGATCTATGATACATCTCTAAATGATACAAAAATGCTTAAGATTACTGGACTTTGAGACGCCAAAACGCTATTAGGTTTTTATGTGTATCTTGCATAATTTTACACAATGATCAGTACAATGATCATTGATTTTATACAATGAATTTTATTCAATGCAGTTTGAGCCTAAGCTTTCGTTGCTCAAATGATATTTTCATTTTTTCTACAATTTATGTTCAATACAAATAAGAAAAGCGAGCAAATATTATTTTGAAATTTTTTACTTTGATCGAAATATTTTAAAGAAGGAGAAAAGAAATGCAATAACTTACAAATGTACCAATTAGTGCTAGTGACAGATATGGTGTCTCAGAGGATAAGGCGTTCGCCTACCTATGAAAATAACCGGGTTTGAATCCCAGCCATGGCTGGTAGATATGGATCCTGCATCCGGATTGCAGAGACCACAGTGCTGACGCAAAAATATCCTTAGAGGTAGACGGATCATGGGTTAGAGTCCCCTTGCAGTAAGGCTAAAGGAAGAAGGAATTCGCGGTTTTCCTTTCCATGTAACGCAAATACGGGTTAGTTCCATCAAAAAGTTCTCCAGGAAGGTAATTTTTTCCCAATACTTGATCCAGGAGTTTCCTTGTCCTCTGGATTGAGTTTAAAATTACAAGGCGATAGAGTTGAACAATAGCAGTCGTAAGTGCAATAAATTGAGACGGCTGTTCAGCGACGGTTATAAAATAAAATAAAAACAGTGTTGGTGCCGACAGTGGCGACTCGGGAGATAGAGCGCTAGCCTCCCAATGAGGTGACCCGGGACCAAATCCCAGCTGTAACTGGTCAAGGCGAATTCAGCACACTTTTCTAACCAAAAAAAGGGCAGACAAAAAATATCCTCAGTGGTAGACGGGATATGGATAAGAGTCCCTTTGTTGTGAGGCTAACCGTAAGAGGTTGTCGAGGTTTTCCTCTCCATGTAGCGCAAATGCTGGTTAGCTTTAATAAGAAGCTCTCCACAAAGGCAAATTTTTCTCAATTCCCAGGATTCCCTTGTATTCTGGATTGAGTTCAGAATTACAAGGTTACGAAGTTGACCATTGATAGTCGCAAACTCAAAATTTGGGTCAGCTTCTCAAAGACGATTTTGGAATAAAATTAAATTAGTGTTAATGAATTTCTAATAAACAAGCACTATCACACATCAGTTTTTAAGCTTGCTTCTTAAAGACGACTCTGAGTCTTTTTGATGGGAAATAATTGAAATTAGAATTATATATATATATATATATATATGTACAGTCAGATCTCGATATAAGGTCATCCGCATATAAGGTCACCCCGCATATAAGGTCACTTTTCCAATGTCCCGGCTCACTGAATAGGAATTCTTTGTTACAGATTATCGGATATATGGTCAACTTTTAAAAATCATTATCGCTTATAAGGTCATTTTTATCTGCTCTTCTCTAACAAAAGCCTATTTAACTTCCTTACAAGGCAATTACCCCTCTCGAGTTCTAGGAAAATGTTGCAGCCAACGAACAAGCTACAATTTCTGAAATTGTTTCACAAATTGTGGACAGTGAGGTAAATGACAGTGATCCTGAGACTGTAGCAGTAACCCAAGTGGAAGCCTTCAATGCAACAAATGTCATACGAAATTTTTTTACAAAACATTAGGGAACTGAGGAACATTTTGAGAAGTTACAAAATCCAGAAAACATTGTNATGTTTTACTTTACAGGTATATATATGCATAAGTGTAAGAAGATGTGTAAGTGATAAAGTGCAAGAACACGCGAATAACTTAGTTGCAAGGTGAAAATAACATGACTCAAGAAAAGAAAAATAGCTTTGCAACTTAAGGATTTATTCCTCTTTTCAGTTCACCTTAATCTTTGAGTAAAGAACAGTTGTCGTGTATCAATGATTGATGCTGGGGTACCATATGGAGGAGACAGATATGAGGTTAACCAAATATTCTTTTCTCAAGTAAATAGAGAGATTCCATTCATGCCGAAAATCTTACTATGTATGTAGTTGAGGTCAGAAAAATGAAACAATGTTTAAGAGAAGTACTCAGGTTATTACGATTATGTGGTTTCTATTAGTATTTTTCAGTTCTTTTTTTATTCCTCTCTGAAGGCAATTTTCTGTACATATACAAAATGAAGATAAAACAAAGGAAAATTATAGACAAATGGAAAAAAAAAGGGGGGGGAAATAATAATGAAAAAAAATAACAAACAACTGATAAAAATAATAATATATATAAATAAAAAATATAATATATATAAAAAAACATATTTTATATAATATAAATAAAAAATAAGAAAAAGATGAAGGAATTGTTTTTAAAAAAACCGGAAATAAAAGATGTAATCTTTTCATCAGCCTACACGACAATAGCCGATAAAAAAGAGTGCTTTCTGATATTGTATCAATATAGCCAAAGCAAAATATATTAATACAATAGTGTGAGGAGCACTAAAAAAACTTATTTTACAAAAATTACAACAAATAAGATAGAACACAATAAGTAAAAATAACACGCAAAAATAGAAAATAAAAGAAAAGAAAAAGAAAAACCAGTATAAAACAAAATCTCTAAGGCGAGTAGCGAAATCAGATGTGTTTACATGAAAGGGAAAATTTTTCAATAATGATTTAAAAATATTTTCGCAACGAGATTGCCAGATTACAAAATATGAAAACAAAAGCAAAAATTGAGTGCAACTGGAGGAATTTAAGGTGCCGTTCTTACTGCATTGTTGAAGTGATTTGTTATGCTGCGCATTGATATGTTAGCTACCAAGGATTGGCCAGAAATGAATGCGCGCAAGGTAATATTATACTGGATAATTGACCATAAATAATTTTGGAAAATAAATAAATATTTATTTTAGAAAAAATATAAAATAGAAATGAGAAACATAAATTTCCTATTTTGCGAATAATTTTAGCCACAGATTTGCCCGAAATGGATTTGCACATGGAAAAATTATACAAATTAACAAAGAAATTATTTAGTAAATATATCCACAAAAATATGTGATTAATTCATTGATTTTATATAAAATTTTATTACTTTAGTTGGGAATCCATTGTCTTTTATCGAATTTTGAATGAGTTTATCGATTTGTTTTTTGGATAAATAAATATTGCTACATATTCTTTTCATTCTGTTCATTTCATTAAAAGTGGTATTTAAATAGATGCTCCTAGAAACATTTGAATTCCAAGTAATTAGTTTATTAATATTAAAATTAAAATCATTGTTAATTTATATATTTGTTAATTTATATAATTTTCCCATCTGCAAATCCATTTTGGGTAAATCCGTTGCCAAAATTATTTACTAAATAATTTCTTTGTTAATTTGTATAATTTTTCCATGTGCAAATCCATTCCGTGGCTAAAATGATCTACAAAAAAAATTTTTGTTTGTTAATTTTTATAATTTTTCCATATGCAAATCCTTTTCGGGCGAATCCGTGGGAAAAGTTATTTACTAAAAATTTCTTTATTAATTTATACAATTTTTTTAGCATGCACAAATCCATTTCGGGCAAATCCGTGGCTAAAGTTATCCACTAAAATTATTTTTTTTTGTGAATTTTTATAATTTTTGCATGTGCAAATCCATTTCGGGCAAATCCGGGATAAAATTATCTACTAAATTTTTTTTTCTTTGATAATTTATATAATTTTTCCATGCGCAAATCCATTTCGGGCCAATCTGGAGATAAAATTATGTGCAAAACATGCAATACTTGTTTCTCTTTTCAATTTCATATTTTTTTCATATATAAATATTTATTCTCTAAAATTATTTATGGTCAACTTTTTTAAATTATGCAGTATAATATTACCTTGCGCACATCCATTTCGGGCCCATCCTTGGTAACTAACAAATCAATGCACAGCATAACAAATCACTTCAGCAATGTAGTAAGAACGGCACTTTAAATTCCTCTAGTTACACTCAATTTGCGCTTTTGTTTTCATGTTTTGTAATCTGGCAATCTTGTTGCGAAAATATTTTTAAATCATTCTTGAAAAATTTCCCGTTCATGTAAGTACATCTGATTTCGCTACTCACTTTAGAGATTTTGTTTTATACTGTTTTTTTCTTTTTATTTAATTTTATTTTCTGCTTTTACGTGTTATTTATACTTATTGTGTTCTACTTTATTTGTTGTAATTTTTGTTAAAAAATTTTTTTTTGAGTGCTCCTCACACTATTGTATTAATATATTTTGCTTTGGCTATATAGATACAATATCAGAAGGCCCCCCCCTTTTCATTTGTCTATAATTTTCCTTAGTTTTATCTTCCTTTTGAACTTTTCTAATGAGATCTGTTTACTGTTTACTTGCAGCTTATGCGCAATAAATGAAACTTATTGTTTTTCTTAACTTTCTTAGTGTTTTCTTGTTTTTATTTATCTTGTTGTATATATATATGTATATATATATATATATATTTACATTTTCTTCTATCTGGGAGGACAGAACTCAGAATCTTTGTTTCACCAGGGATATGACTTTTACCCCTCGGATACGCAGATATGCATCAAAATTTATGCTCCAAATATATTATCAAACTGTCAAAGATATTATTTTTTTTTAAATAACCGGAGTGTCACTTTTATGCAATAATCATTTAGTTTTATAAAAAAAATCTATAGATAATTACAAATTTATGGCATACTTCAAGGATTAGTCCACAGACCATATATATTCCTTCGACTAAAAGGCGAGACTACTTTTGTCATACTATTCAAAATTTCATATTANTATATATATATATATATATATCACTGAGTAAATTGTAAGTTATTATAATTAAATTTGCTAAGAACTTCTTCGTTATGTTATATTTTTACCGTGTAAAATCCAATTTGGGAAATTCCATTTCTAAAATTCCGTGCGAAGCAGACAAATCTTGTTTCTCCTACTCTCTCTCTCTCTTTAAATAAATCTTAATTTTCTACCACTAGTTTCACAAAACGCTAAAGTTTTCATATACTTTAAAATACTCTAATGCAGTATAATAGTATAAATCATTCAGAAAGTTAAAAGAAAGCAGAAAATTTATACTTTTCCTCGTTTCCCAAAGTGTGTAAATATTTACAGCTCTCCTGTCTGTAGCACACACTGAATTTTCCAAAACGCAGTTGTACAAATTCTAAATTGAAAATGCAAATATAATGCATACAAATATGATTGTTCAAAATGTCACCAGTTCCATTCACATAACAGCATCCTCATTTGGGCGAATGTTTAATGCAGGACATCTTATTATGCAAAGTGCTTGATTCTCGCAAAATGTTTTACTTTACAGGTCAGCTTTGAGGGCAAATATATCTTCCTTAAGGTATCGGGACAAATATGTACCGGTCGAAACTGGAAAATCTCTATATGTAATGCATTGAAATAGGTTTAAATGCAAGTTTTCATTAATAGTGGATTATGATGATCTGAATCATGTGTTCTCTAATCAAGATTAAACAGTAAAAGGCAGGTTTATGGAGTTTGGTAGCTAGGTTATGTATGCTATGCAGTGAATTTAGAATTTATATCTGTATACGAGATGTTTGAACTTTCTGAGAAATGTGAAGCACAATGCACTAATATTCTAATATCTATTTAGATAAGCATCACAACTATACCGCCGCACGTAGCCAAATGAAAAAACATTGAAAGCACTGATATATGTGGCCGCATCGTCATGAGGATTTTGCCATGAACTCAGTGCAGGAACAATTTCTGCAGATGCTGTTTTCCGCTATTCAATCGATAATTTTTCACTACACACATTATATATATTTAAATATAAAATAAAGCACCCCTTAAACTTTCCATGAATTGCCTAGCATAATGAATTGTAAGTAATCAGTAGCGTACTTCTTTTCTTATTAATTTTTATTATATTTTACTACTCATGCTTTACTCATACAAGCATCACTTATTTTAACAACTTTTTTCCTATTTATTTCACTCGTGCTTTGTTCTTTTATTTTATTTTTTTTTGATTTCCCCAAATCATAAAAAATATTTATCTTTTTCATGTTTAGGGGAAAGAACTAATATTACCTAATTTAATTTTACTGTTTTTTATTTAAATAATTTTATTATTCAACCAAGCAGACCAAATATTTTCCCTGAAACTTCGGATTTCCAAGTAAAGAATTTGAATGACAATTTTACCTGCTTTCTTCTAGCCGGAAGCAATGTTTATAAAAAAAATTTACCTTAAAAAATATTTATGTAGCTTTAGTTCTGTTAACAATAATCCCGGTTGAAAAAAGTCCATTGAGTTTAGCTCAGATTTGTTTTGCATTCCTTGTAAAGAACCTGGATTTTTCCACTCCTTTTAGAAATTTAGATTTTTTCATTTCCCTTGAGAAATTTTAGATTTCTCTTTTGACGTTTCCTCTTTTTCCAATTTTACAGGAATGTTTTAAGATATATATATATATATATATATCTATATCTATATATATATATATATATATATATTTAAAAAACTGTATTTTTAACAGTAAAGTAAGCTA
>NC_092210.1:29891589-29914568 GCF_043381705.1 Parasteatoda tepidariorum
ACACACACACATATATATATATATATATATATATATATATGAGTGGCCAACCTGCGGCTCTTTGATGGAATATTTGTGGCTCTCACTAAATGTACCCGAGTTCCCTTTTTATTTTTGTGCTATTATATTTTAAAAATTAATATCATTCCGTGTATGTTTCAAAATGCCTTTTAAATTACTGACAACAAGTATGAAAGTCTAAGTGCAACGTTGTAACAAATTTCATTTCCGTCCAAGTTAAGAATGATATGATTCATCGAAAATTGCGCGAATGAACATAAAGCAGTGGCGTAATCGATCGACTCCTAACCGTTTTTGAATTATTAAACTTTCATTGCAACGGACAGTTGACATTGTGCTCTGAAGCATTGCAACTGATGGAGCTCTGCCAATGCTGGTTAAAAAAATTGGTCTTATTGGGCTTTTAAGAGATGATTCTCAAATTCTACAATTCATACCTAAACACTGCATAATTCTCCGAGAACATCTTGTTACAAAATGTTTAAAATATCATGATGTTATGAAAACAGTGTTACACATTGTAAGTTACATTCGCACCAGTACAAAAACTCATAGGCAAGTCAAAAATTTCCTTGAAGAATTAAAGGACAAAGTACTTCCAAATGACATTAATTTCTTTTGCATTGTTGGATGGTTACCTAGCTACAACGTATTAAATCGTTTTGTTGATTTGTAAGATCCGATAACTGCATTTCTAAAAGAAAAGGAAATAACCTATTCAGAATTAGACGATGACGAGTGGTTACAAGACTTAATGTGTTAATGTTTTTAACTGATGTCATGGAACATTTGCAAACACTGAATTTACTATTGCAGGGGAAAGATAAAATAATATCTGACTTCTCACAGTGTAGATTTAGTTTTCAAACTAAATTACAACTTTTTCAAAAGGACATTAAAAATGAAACATTTTGTCATTTTTCTTGAAATTAAAAAGAATTGTTCCACGATTAAACAAGAAAATCTCAACGAGTATATAAAAAAGCTAGAAGGAATATTTACGGAATTCCAAAATAGATTTCAGGACTTGAAGTATTTTAAATCGTCTCTTGATTTTTCTGAATCCATTGAAATTAACATAATTCAAGGTGAGTTCTCCATTTCCGTTATAATTATGGCCTAAGAAGCATCTGGAGAAATAGAATTAATAGAGATGCAAGAAGATCAAACTCTGCAATTAAAATATAAGTCTGAGGCGATTACTGAATATTGGAAATTTGTACAACGTACTTATGTGAATCAATTTATTCCACTTTAAAATTAGTAAAATCCAAACACCGATCAGTATCAACTAAACAGCATCTCAAAGAATTACTGAGAAGTTCTGTCACCAATTATTCACCAAATTTTAAAGAATTATCAAGAGAAGTAAAATAAATGTGTTTAATTTTTAATATTTAAATTGAATACACATATTGTGTACTTTTATTTATATGTTTTTACTTAATATAATTTCTGTAAAAAAAAATTTAATACCTTTTTTGCATACCTTTTAAATACGTATTTAATTGCGGCTCGCGAAAAATTTCAAATTTTGAAAAATGACTCGACTATTAAGGAGCTTTGTATGACATTGATCTGAAAGTTGCTTTTGAAGCCTTCGGTTCCTGAATTGAGTTGGACTTCTCGTTAGATTCTTGTCTCCGTTAACATGGGGCCCCACCCACCATTTATGCTTAACTTCAGCCATTTTTTGCAAGTTTCTCTCATAGGTCTGACACATTTCCTTTTATTTTATTCTTCATTCTAACACTCGACTCTTTAAACTAACTAGACAGGTATTGTGCTTCACAAATTATAATACTTTAGATCACATCACCAGTAGATAGTTTGATCTATGTTCAGGATGTAAAAACGAGATTTTTATTCTTAGTAGCAATTCCGGATGCCATTTCTTCACTATAAGTTATCAGATTGCAATCGTGGAGGGCTGGTACAGACAATTTTGTGTATTGGATGATCCGAAGCTGATTTTGTGATTCAAAAGAAATAATGACACAGCAGACATACCATTGTCTTTTCTCAGGAAAAAAAACAGTTTCTAATGAATTTGATAAGAAGAGAAATTACTAACAAATTCATAACTTTGCAGTTTGCCAAAATAGAATATTATAAATCGGCAAAAATATATTTGCGGTTGACCTGTTCTTGAAACTGCAAATATAGCAAAACTACAGATAACTGAATGACTGAGATGGATTGGATTATTGAATAAAACAGAGGAAAATAAACGATTTCTGCTGACATGAAGAATAAAAATTTAACAATGAAATTTTAAGTATTCTGCAATATTGAATGTCCTAACTGTATGAAATAGTCTTTCAAAATGGAAAATCTGAGAATTTTGTATTTTCTATTTTGCTAAAAACGAATTAGTGAAATCTTTGGAAGCTTCTAAAAAGCACTATGATATAGCATTTTAAAAGTATTCTTTTCTTTGATCTTTACAAAAGATATTGATGTAATAAATCTCAAACTCCCATAGGTACTGTAATAAGAAGATAAAATTTTTCTTCTTTTTTCTTTCTTACAATCTCTAAAAGTAAAAAATATATTCACTTGAACATTATGAATCTTTTTAACTATATATAAGTCGAATATTAAGAGACTATTTTTTCAAATTTAAATTTCAAATATGAACATGAAAATGATGCTTATGTGAGAATAAACTGTTATGATAATTTTTTTATAAAAAATAAAAAAAAATATTCTAATGAATTTAAGTTTTCTTATTTGTTTCAACCATTTATTCATTTCCGTTTGAAAACCTTTCAAAATTAAATAAAAAATCGAAACGTTTCAAATTATATTGATAGCATAATGTGCTTATCTACAAATTCAATATGGATTCAATAATTCAGATCTTTTTACATGACTAAAACCACAAAATTTTTACTATAAAGATAAACTATCTTAGAATTTCTTTAATGTACAAAAAATCAATAGTAGTGACCTAATATCTTTCGAAAAAGTTTCTTTTTTATGGCTGAATAACATCAAAGAAATTATCGTTTTTTCCAATAAATGGATTACAGATGCGTATGAAGAGTGCGAAAGAAGAACCCTAATGATTCTTTTTTTCCGTTTTCTGCTTATTATTTACAAAACAAAGTGTAAGAAATTAAATTATTGAAAATTTTTAAACTTAAAGAGTTTAAAATTAGAGGAGAACTAGGCACTAAATTTTACTGTGAATTTTTCGATGTTTTTACTTGATTTTCTTCCGATTTCAGCGATAAATCAGGTTCATGAACGATTTTGTTCAGAAATTGATGAAGAGGTTCAGAAATAGATTCATATTCCCTTTGCTAAATGATTATGCCCGAGACAAAAGACGGGCCCCGACGGTTATTCACAGAATACTGCTTTGATCTGCAGAGGCAATATACACCGAAGAGGCATTACATTATGACCACCCTGCTAATAACATGTACGACCACCTTTAGCCCTCAAAACTGCTAGCACCCGCCGTGGCATTGATTCCACAAGGCGCTGAGTTATCTGGTAGCAAGCGCTCACCATCTGATCCTGCAATTCCCTCACATCGCGAGGGGGTAGCTTGGCAGCACGAATTTGGTTTTTCAAGTAGGATCACAAATGCTCTATTGGATTAAGGTCAGGTGAATTTGGGGGCCAAGACATGACTTGAAAGTCACTGGAATGTTCCTCGAACCAATCCATGACGATTCGACCCTTATGACATGGTGCATTATCCTGTTGGTAAACACCATCCCCCGCAGGAAAAACTGTTGCCATGAATGGGTGAACCTGGTCTGCAACTATGTTCAAGTAGCTTACAGACGTCAGGGATTGTTCTATTAGGATTATGGATCCTAATGTGCCCCATGAAAACTTTGTTACTGGGCGAGAAACCATGAAAACCTGGGAGAGCCCATTGTTATAGATGAAGGGTGGTCATAATGTAATGGCTCTTCGGTGAAAATTATTAAATTGTCTCCAGTTGGTTCTCAAGACAAGCAATGGTGTAATAAGAATTCTGTGATCTCTGAATAGGCAGTAAATTTCAAATGCTAGATAACCGAAAAAGCAAAAGTATATGATGGTGAATTTCAAAATGCAAGTTATGCCAGTATTTTAAAATCCATAAATATGCTTTTCCATATTCTTGAAAATATAGTTACATTTTTGACACATGCCTCGTGTATCAAAATCAACTAAATCTCTTAGCTTATTATGTTTAAATCTTTAATTAATTCTAAAGCAATAAAATTCCGAAAATCAAATGTATTAAAATAAAATTATTAGCTCCTGTACAAAAAAATTGTAAATTAATGCAAAATACTAAATTAATGTGTAAGCAAAGAATATAATTTTGTTTAGTGCAATAAAGCATAAAAGTTTTCTTTAGTTATTGTTTCGGCGTAGTTTAATATTTAAGTCAAAATTGTCCTAAAAGTAAAAGTTTAAAGGTTTGATTTTATAATCGTTGAGTCAGTTGTATTTTAAATATACGCCTTCTTTAAAATTCAATTTCTCAGCAACTATTCGAACAATTTTACTAAAATTGTGCACTTTACCATAAAATTGAAATTTTTAAAAAAACATTATATCCCCTGAAATTCAAAACCTAGTCGACTATTATTAAATAAAATACAATTTATTTATTAAATTTATTGAATAAACAAGTTTTATAATTGTATGCAATCATAATAACATAGTTAAATACGCAAAAAAAATTTAAATTAAGGAGCACAAACATTGCTCCACTCTCCTATATTTTGAGAGCAAGGAATTCCAATCCATCAAAAAAACTTAGAAATTCTAAGTAATTTTATTTATCTGATTTCTTAACTTAAAGTATTGTCTGCATTAACTAATTATCATATTTAAGGTCACCCCTTTAACCACTAAGATTGAGCTCTTGTACTTGAAAATTCATCGATTAGATCAAAAGTCGATCAGGGTGGTTCATTTTTTGTGCGTATTGTATGCACAATGTAAAATTTTCTTACGGGATAATCTGTTAGAATTCTTTAATAAGAGTCTCATTTAAAATTATAGAAAATAAACTAAATGGAACGCTTCTGTAAAAAATAATGAACCATTTTGACAGAAAACTCGATTTTTTTTTTAAAAAAATAAAGTAATTTAATTTTTATGAATTTCTACATGGCACTCTTTTTTTTTTACTTTTACTTTTCTTTGCTTTGAAAGCAGCGGAGATATTATATTAGAGAAAATCTGAACCGTAAAGACATGATAACAGAATATAGAAATTAATAAGACATCAAAACCCCGGCCAAAGCCGTCGAAGGCAAAGACATTATCCACTGCCCGAATGAGTGGTTCCATACATGTGAAATAAATAAAATTCATTGAAAATCTAAAAAAAATTCCCCTTGGAGCCTTTTCATAGGAAACCGGTATTTTCCGCATTTGTTTCGAGAAATTCGGTTCTGTGCTTAGGCACAAGAACTTAAGCTAAGAACTGATATTGGTATTTTATCTCTGTATTTTTGCTTGAAATATTTTGTAGTATGAAGACACAAAACTGAGGAAAAATTAATGGATACAAAACATTTTTCAGTTTAGAGAGTTTTAGTGGGCCTTTAGACTGCTTGTAAATAAATAAAAGTCACGATGATATTGAAATAAGTATTAAATCCGTAATAGTAACATTATAAAAAAAATTGTTGTTATACGAAAAAGAGTTGCTGTTATTCAAAGAATTTTAGGATATTCATATTACAAATACAAACATTTTAAATATACGTTTTTGGTGCAAAAAATTAAAAAGTAGTTTTGATAGTAAAAGTTAAAGGAATAAATGCAAGAAAAATTTATACATTTTGTTTAACATGAGTTGACCGAAAATAAACATTATTGCAAACGATACTGGATACAGTTAATATTTATACTGATGAGATACAATTGTTTTGTTAGTGAAAAACGTGCTTTGGTTAGTCTAATAACTTAAAACCTCCAGGAATGGCAGCAAATAGTAATACTTTTTTGAGAAGAAAATAAAATAGCTTCATTAATCATGCCGTTAGATGCTTTTCAGTTTTAATGCATGATTTTGTATTGTTAATAAATTACGATTCATTGAATATTTACTTTTTTTCACCACACTCGAAGAATGTATTCATTAAGTTGCATGCAGACAGTTATGATATATATAGAAAAGCGCCAAAAGCAGCGAATGATGAAATTTCCGGTGATGGATTCCTATCCATTTTTTAATCCTTATGATATGTGCTCAACTTCTTCTCCATATTGTCCCATGATTTTAGAATCACCCAGTAATATTTCTTTTCTTTTAAGAAAAACAATAACCACTGTGCTATACACTTTCAGTGTATTTTAAAACAATTCTGAGATGCATTCTGATATGTATTAATAATTTGTAACACAAAAACACTTCAACCATAAAATAAAAACAAAAACATTTGTCATTTTCTATTAATTTAGACGGAGGAACTTCTTTGTTTGAAAATCTAATTTATAATCTCTTAAAAAAATCCTTTCCCACCTAATTCCTCGTGATATTTTTAACAAAAATTTTTACATATTTTTAGCATTTTTCATTTTTTCAAACTTTTAAACCGCCTCACAATTTATTGCTAGAAAAATAATTTGTTTTGATGTTTTATACTGAGTTAATAAGCTTTTCGTCAAAAAATATTTTTTTACTATAAGTATATTTTTTATTTACATAAATATTTCATCCAAGATGGAAAATAATAAATTATCCGCTTATATCTTAAAAATTAATGAATTTTAAAATGAAATGATAAAGATAAAAGAGAGGAAAATAATTTCATATAATTAATTTGGTATATTATATTTATAAACTAAAATATAAATTTCCCTTAGTTTAAAAGTAATATACAAGTAACACATAATTAAGATAGCTAGCTAAAATGTTTTGCATCGCTTTTAAATCAGCAATTTTTAATTTAATTGATTTTTTCATTCACAAATTAATAGGTAAAAACTTATATAGAGAAAATCATTCTGGTAAAATTATCTTACTTTTAATGTTAATAACAAAACTGGTTAAAAGAGAATCAAATTCTACCAATAAAACTAAGACATACACTTTTTAGATTATTCATTCGGTAATTCTTCCTTTTTTACTGTAATGGTTTACTGGAAATTTTAGTTTTCAAAATTATAGTTATTAATACCTCATTTCTCAGTAAAAATGTGAAACTGAACAGTAAATTTAACGGAATGAGTGGTTTTTACGTTATATTCTAAGGCATCATGATAAAATTATTTACTTTCACAAAATTATTACAGAACAGCATGGTAATAGAACCATATTATTTTATACGTTCAATAAAAGTCATTACCAAAGAACATCGGTAAAAATTACTGTGATGCATGGTGTCTTATAGGAGTCAGAAACACGGTAAATTTTACCATATTAGGGTAGTTTTTGCTGCAATTTTTCTTAGTGTGAGTTTAAATCATGTAACAGTTTTTACATTTAAATTTATTATAAAGTTTTTGCAACATTTAATTGTGTTAATTTTAGTTTAATTTTCTTTTTGAAATTGAATCTCGAACTAAAATGAATTTTCAATTATCTATTTTAAAGCAGTAGTATTGGAATTCATCTGTTTATAACAGAAACGTTTATTGTCTTTTTATTTATCCAAAACTGCACAATATTATACAATTGCTTTTATTTTACTATTATCAAATAGACATTTAAAATTATAGTGATTTTTTTCAAATAATTATGTTTTCAAAAATGCGTCTTGTAACGTCGAAGTAAAGTAAGATAAATGATTTTACATAAATGCATTTAAACATCACAAACTCTAGCATAAACTAATTGTTTAATTCTTACATGCGAATTATAATTACATAAATAATGTTGTAAAAACAATTTTAAGATTTTAAACCGAAAGACCATTTAATAGCGTGAACCGATTCAGAGCATTTCAAATGCACATGCTCTAATTAAAACCTTCTCCATGTTAAGTACTGTCATTAAAAATTGCATTTAGTTCAGATGAAAATGTACTTCGTAGTCATCACTTTGTTTAGCTTGATATTTTTATCCTACTAATTTGATTTCAGCTAAAATGAGTTGATGCATTTTATTTCTGCTGCATTTTAATTAAAAGAAAATAATTTAATGGAAATTATTATTTGAAGGAATTAAGTTTATGCTAAGTATCAATTCTCTCAGAAAAAATGGTTTTTTATTATAAATTAAGTAAAAACTAAATAATTTTTTTTGTTTATGAATATTACATACAAATTCACAAAATTTAATTTGTAAAAGATATAATGATAAACATAAGCACAAATATCAATATACAATTCATTATCATCTTTAATATTCTACCAAAATTTTAATCGTAAATTTAAGGACACGTTTTTTTTTCATGTACAATTCGCAAATTAAAAAAACGGAACATACTGATTAAATCATCAGATCCTTACTTACTAGGAATCAATCTTAATTATTTCAGGGAGGAGAAATTCATGCATGCTAATTAATTAGTGCTGACGATAATATAAATTAGAAAAGCGTACAAAAGTTTACTTTTACTGAATAAACATAACTTTTTTGATGATTTGATGCTTTCTCTCAAAATATCGGAAGTAGCCGAAATCGGAAAAATAATATCCCAATAATTTAGTCAGGATAGTGGTTTAAAGCTTGGATCCCTTAATTTTAATTTCACTTTTCGTGTATTTTACCACATGTCGGGAAATTTTTAAACAAAACAAAATAATTTTGCATGCAATTATAAAATTCATTTGAATAAAGAAAACTCCAGCATTTCCTGTGAATGTAATAATGATTTACTTGTTTTTTTTTACATGTATGGGTCATTCTCACTGAAAAGGCATAAATAGACTAAAAAAATTTCTTAAATTAAAGTAATTAAATAAGTGATAAAAATTACATAAATGCCTTTATTTATTTTTGTTATATGTCCTTATAATAATGGTCAAGTTTTCTATTTTATTTTTTACAAGATTTAAAATATTTTAAATTCTGCCTTGTCCACGGAGGAGATGTAATAGTCAACGGAGGAGACATTTTATGTTATAAAATATAAAATGTCAATGAAGACTAATTCATTAATTATTGGGTACAACTGATATGAGTTTAACATTAATAAGTAAATAATAAAATATTTCATTATTAGAGATAGAGCTACTTCCGATTAATCATGCTGCTATGAAAGGAAACATCCATTTTTAACCTAGGTGTACAATTTCTTAAGTAACTCTTACTGAATATTAATAAATTAAAATGTAAAGACTATTGAAATAAAAATTCAGACTCCACATGAAAGTTGAGTGTTGAGGGTACTCTTTTGTGACCATTTTATTCAAGTTAAACATACTGTCATCCAAATAACGTTTTTGTTTTTTCTCTTTTTTTCTTGCTATTGTTTCTTTTTTCGCTGGGTACAAACGACTAGCTCTATCAATTTCTAGAAATTTAAGTACATTTAATCACGATTTTTCTGTTAAATCTTTTTTCTGATACAAATTTTAAAGTTTCTTGCTCTTTTTTTTTACATTCTTCAAATAATATAGGGTTTTCTTTTAATTTCTGTCCAGCTTGTCTATTACTAAGTTTTTTCTGTTCCCTTCTCTTTTGCATTTGAACATTTGATTGCTTTCTTTTCTTAAATTTTGGCTTTGCAATTTTTTTCCTAAAATTTGAGGAGAAAAAAAATGTTAAACATCACAGAAATTATTTAGAAAAATTGCCAATATTTACTTCTTCGATAAGAAAAAGTTAAACTTAATTGATTTTCTTTAAAAATAGAAGCAAATTAACACATTTGTTCCATTTAAAAAAATATCAATTAAAAGAAAATAGTTTTTTAATTATTAAAATTGTATTATGGTTATCTAAGACATTGTCTCTTACATTGACTGTGTCTTCTCCTCCGTGGACTTGTTATGTCCACGGAGGGGACGTCCACGGAGGAGACAAAAACTAGTTCTTGAATTTTTCTGATTTTTAATTTAAAAGTTAGAAAAATGGGACAGTTCTTTTTGTTAAATATACTATTTTTGCAATCTGAAATTCATCTATCAAAAATAAAATAATTTTCTCTTACCTTCTTCATGATGTCCACGGAGTATACGGTGAGAACTTTGCCAAACCCCAGTTGAACAAAACAATCCAAAACTGACACCAAAGAGAACCAAAACAACTGATATTTAACATTAGAAAATGGAATGGTTACCCCTCCCAGCAGCTGTCTTATAGGGATATCGCAAATGCTGCCCTTTATTGCTTATTTACAGAACTATATTAATTGTCCATGGAGGGAGACATCATTTTTGATGGACTAAGTTTACTAGTCATTTATTTTACAAAAATATTTTTTTTTTATAAATATTAAATGAAAAGCTACTATAAACATTTAACTAGGTAAAACTACAAAAATCATTAAAATAACATTTAAATTGTTTAACAGGCATTAAAAATTATTTTGTGCCACAGACGTAGGGACGTCCACGGAGGGGATTTTGAAGTCATGTTTATTAAAAAATAAGAATGAAATATTAAATACATTTAGCAGAAATGCATATGATTTGTTAGTTAAGAACTTCACGAAAAATTATAAAGAAAAATATTGAGAAATCTGCTGTATTTCCTAATATTTATTACTCAGCGACTTAAAAAATCACCTTTTTGTGAGAATGACCCGTATCTTTAAATTTATTTCATTCCTTAAAGTTTATTGCTTGCAGTTTTAGATCTCAGTACTTGTTTAACTTCAAGAAAATTCATTCGTTTCACTTAGAGGATCATCTCGTCATTGCGAAAAAAAACCTAACAGAAAAAAATAGGTTCGAATGATTAATAACAGTAAACAAGAGCACTGTTTCGTTTAAACAAAGTTGGTAATTTTTTTATTATCCTTTAAAAGCATGCTTGAGTTAAATAGCTCGATTTTTAAATGTTAACATAGATTGTACGGAGAATTATAATAACAAATTCCCCCCGCTACTATATGAGCATTCAAGAGATAAAAATTAAATCCACTCTCACTTGAGAATTGCGAGTTACTTATATAATATATATATATATATATATATATATATATAATGTAATTGTAATCAAAGTGCCAGTTTTTGCTAAAAATTCAATAATTACTTAACAAAGAACGGTTGAAAAGATAGAAAAACTATGAGTGGAAACCAAACAGTAACACAAAGGAAACCAAGATTCACAAACCAGTGACCTCTGTACAAACCAGCCATTTATCGGAAATTGCTTTGAATTAAGAATGAAAATTTTGGATCACATGATACGTGTGTCGATAATGATGATCAGAAATGTCTGAAAACTAGTTGTGATTTCACAATGATACAAAGCTAGATACAACGGTTTTTATTACGTATCATTTAACGTATGATTTTATGCTAATATAACTGTGTATCCCTTATTTTTGAANTATAAATATAGTGATTAGTTATTTATATATATATAATGTAATTGTAATCAAAGTGCCAGTTTTTGCTAAAAATTCAATAATTACTTAACAAAGAACGGTTGAAAAGATAGAAAAACTATGAGTGGAAACCAAACAGTAACACAAAGGAAACCAAGATTCACAAACCAGTGACCTCTGTACAAACCAGCCATTTATCGGAAATTGCTTTGAATTAAGAATGAAAATTTTGGATCACATGATACGTGTGTCGATAATGATGATCAGAAATGTCTGAAAACTAGTTGTGATTTCACAATGATACAAAGCTAGATACAACGGTTTTTATTACGTATCATTTAACGTATGATTTTATGCTAATATAACTGTGTATCCCTTATTTTTGAAATAATATTTTTTTCAGAATTAATCAAACTATTTACGGGCATGATTGTTTATTAAATAGGCAAAATATGAAATTTAATATGTAATATTATTAAGCTTATAACAAAAATTCTATTCAAGTTTTTTATATTCTACATTAGTACTAAATGTAAACATTAAAACTTACAGTAAATGTTTTAGAAATTATATCATATTTTTATTAAAAGAATAAACAGTTCTGCTCTAAATTTATAGCTATTAAGGTTATCTATTGCAAGATTTTTAATCTAAATGTTTAGTAGTTTTAAAAGATGTTATGGTTGTTGTTGTTGTTAATATAAGAGGGAGGAAAAGTCGTTGTCAATATATATGATAGAAATAAAACTGTTTAAAGACTAATGTATGCAACAAAAACAAATCTTTCAACATTTCTACTCTAACGTTATGTGATATTTTTCAGCTATGAAATTCTCCGCTGCAAAGATTCTTTCTTTTGGTAACTGCCAACTTGAAAAATACCTCTTTTGGAAAAAGAGAGTTGTAAATTTCATTTAAAGAGATATTTACTCGTTGGCCCTTACTTCACCAAAAAATATATTTATCCAATCTGTTTTATTCAGACAAAACGATTTTTCACTGCTTTGAATAAAATGTAGACTTTTATTTTTTTAAACATGAATTTTTCACCGAAACTCTTCGTTTTGCTTTTGAGTGAAAAAAGAAAAGGCTGGCTGCTTAGCTGAAATGAACTATGAAAATGTTGAATGAAATATTTAACAGTAAAGAATTATTACACTGAAAACAATGGAATGCAGAGGAACTATATATTTATTATATATTATGTATTATGTGATATGTATTATGTGATACGTATTATGCTAATTTAATATGCTTCATAATACGTACTGGGTGTGTCAGAAATTATCCTAAATATGTAAAATCAATTTAAGATAAACAGAAGTGAAGAGAAATAAGCGATTTTCTGTGCTCTGCTCTGAAAACCAGAAAATTTATTTACGTCTAATTTGAGAAACTTCTTAAAACATTCTAAACAAATAGCGTTTCTGAAGAATAAATTAAACAATGTTTTCATCATTAGCACCATATGCAGTAACAATGTGATGCACTCTTAGTGCAACAGTAACTCACACACGAGTAAAAATTTAATAATATGCAACAATGATCTAATATGCAACGGAATACATCATTTTTAAATTTTTTTCAGTTATTAGTGCTACTGAATAAAAAACATAAAATTTTATTTCAAAACTTTGTGAGAATAAATCTAAGCAAAATTAGGTAAACCGTAGTCTTCTATTTTTTTCCAAATTGCTGGCTGTTTCTTTTATCGCTCGGTAAGTTTATATTATTTTCCAGAATATCAATTATCTAATGAGTTTAAGAAGCATTCAAACTTAGAGTATTAAAATATTTTACGTCGATATTTAAAATAATAATAGAATCTGAAAATACATGTGTAGCTTTCTGAGGCATTTTTATTTTTATTGCAGAAAATTAATAAAATTTATTAATAGTTTATTAATAAAATTTATTAAAACATCGAACATTAATTTTATATTTTGAAGAAAACATAGCGAAACTATTAATTAGATGTTGGAAATATAATAATAATCTAAATATTCCCAAGTACTTTCCTACATTTCTGTATTTTATTAGCACTCTACATAAATGAAAAAAAAACTTATCTCGCACAAGAGATGCTGATACAATGTGTTCACAAAATATATTCTTACTCTACAAAGAAAAAAAAAATTTTTTTTCTTAAAACTAGTTATATATTTTCAAATAAAAACTGATGTAATAAATAGTTAACACTTTTAAATTGTATTAAGATAAGACACATCTTTATTACTAAGATATAACCTTTTAACCTTTGTTATGTACAACAAATTAGTAAGAAGATTAAGTACAATTAAATGTGTCTTGACAAAAAAGGGTACATTTACGTTTTGGGAACTTACATTCCGTTGATGTTAAAAATGATAAGTTTAAAAATGATTTTCTTCATCTTTATGATACAAATATAAACTTAAAAATGATTTCTGACTATTGCTAGAAAATAAAGAAAGCAATGTGAAAAAAAAGTGCTTAGATAATGGCATATTTTATAAATATGTTACTAAAATTATGCTTTAGCTGATGGGTGCTATAGCATAGTCTCCCCCCCCCCAACCTTTTTACCGCCACTAACTGGACAAGAAAAAAATAGTACGTGGTGTCCCTCCGCGCGGAAGAAGTTTAACATCGCAACCTGTGACGTTAATTGTAGAGGAATCAGCAGTCGTAGAAGGATCACTAGTTCTATTCAAAGACTCTTTTTGCTGCTCCGCTCGCTTCCGTGCTCTGTAATCACGGTAATATTGTGTATTTTTCCCTCTTCGACCTATTTAACCAGTGCTTCTGGTTGCCTCACCTGGAAAATGTATTTGTATTAATAATGTATGTGAATGCGTCATAATGTAATTTCACAAGAGAAAACCTAACAATCAATTGATATTCACAAGAGACGTACCTTGACATAACCTTAAATCCGTCGCATTGTCCTTGGGATTGTTTCACTCATTTTTTACAATTGTTATCCACTAAAATAAAAAATACTACCCTATTAAATTATATGTGTATCAAAACAAACTAAAAAAAATATTTATAGAAAAACAATACTTTTATTATTTGTATGCTAGTGAGAACCAAAACAATATGGAAAATGAATGAGGGAAAGCTGGATCCTACCACGTGACTTCCCGGCCAATAAAAATGTAGCGTTAAACGTTTAACGCAACCTTGTTGGAAGTCGCATAAGAAGTATAACTTCAAAAAAACTAACGTTGTTCATTAAATTAAATTTATGTCCAAGATTCCAACAATGAGCTATTTTTTATGATTTATTGCATTGTTGATAATATATCACCATTTCTATAGTGTATCCTTACACTATTGCAACTTTCATTTGTAAATGTGGTTTTATATTCATATTTCAAATTAGCATGACGTGGTGTTATATGTGTTCTAAATTCTAATTTGTTTATCATTCATAGTTAGATAAATGCATATTGTTGTTTAATATTTTACTTGAATGAAAATGAACTTTCATTTGTAGTACATGATTACCTCGCACGAGTTAAGATAAACTTCAATATCCATTTAAATTCACTTCAAACTTTACATCAACTTTAAGTTCTACCCATTAAGCTTGTAAGAGAATTTTCCACTTAATTGAAATTTACCTTTACACTTCAGCTGAAAAAGAATATGCTTAATTCCTTCGGGCATAAAACGAGTCTCATTTATAGGAAATTATCAAGTAATGCTTTTACTATTATGTGAAATTAAACTTTTACTATGTCATGGAATCAGGACACTTATTTTAAATTATTTTCTAGCAAGCTTAGATTTTATGAGCACAAATAAAATGCTTTGCAATTTAAAACATTATAATAAATCATTATTGTTAGAAACAGGACACAGGAGCCTAGGACTGACATAATTGTTATAATGAGGTATTTATTGTTCATAGATTTTTAATGTGCTTTTAAATAAAAGCTATTTTTTGCCAA
This sequence comes from Parasteatoda tepidariorum, assembly GCF_043381705.1. NCBI lineage: Eukaryota > Metazoa > Arthropoda > Arachnida > Araneae > Theridiidae > Parasteatoda > Parasteatoda tepidariorum. Next base: position 29,906,963 of record NC_092210.1, read on the forward strand.
TCTTAAAATGTTTCAAATAAATATTATTTGCATATACTGGCAACGTGCTAACAACAATAAATTATATTTATTAAGATAGATGTAAAGAGTTTTTAATTAAATTTATTTCAAATGTATAGAAGCCTTTTTATTATTTTGCAAAAGCTTTTTTTTATTTATGATTTAATTTTCAGACTACCTGTATAGTCTTTCAGTTTACAGTTTTACCATGATGCTCTTCTTGAAATGTAGTCTCGTTTATTTTTTAAAATAATTTCAGTCGGTCATTTAAAAAAAGTATTTTCAAAAATTAAAATGAACAATTTTAGACTAATACCATTTTACCATTAATCCATAATTGTCCATCTAATACCAATCCATCTAATACCATTTTTGTACTAAATAATTTAATGGATTTTTAGAATATTTATATTAATTTTATATATTTGCTTTTCGAAAAAAATTTTAACTTTGTCTTTGAATAACATTTAATTATTATGAAGTTTGGAATTTTTTTAATTTCGTATGTGGGGAGTTTATAAAATTATAAGCATTTAAAACAATAAAAAATTTCTCAATTTTTTTCAAAAAAATTTTTTAAGTCGTAAGATCTTTCAAAACCTACATTTAAAGTTATGATATCACACTGTTTCACTTGGGTTTTACCCATTATTTTATTACCATCCATTATTTGCTGTCCTTTGATTAACAACTTCATTCGCTTCAAAAATATACTAATTGGAAATGACAGTCGATATGTTTCAAGAATTCGAAAAGAGGCAATCCTTTTTAAAACTTCCAATAGAATCTTAACTTAAAAACGGGAACCTGTTCTCGAGCACTTGATGTCGACTATTAATTCTAATTTGTATATTTTTTAAATGAGTGAAGTTTTTAATCAAATAATAACGTTAGTAATATCTAAAGTTGTTAGTCAAGTAATTTTAAGTAATAAACTACAAAATGAGAAAAACTATAAAAATACAATTTTTCAACAAATATCTCTAAGAAATTTTCAAAATGGTAAGACAACTATCACCTTCTCCATCAACCATTTGAGAACAATAAAAAAATAGCGAGTTTGATTTTGACTAATAATTTTAAAGTATAGTTAACAAGTAGTTTAAATATAAAAATTTGTAAAGGAATGGTTGTAATGAAGCTATGTAAATAATAAAAATAATATAAGTTCACAGTTTTTTGAAGAAAAATATTCGAATACTAACATTATACTATATACTTTCATATCCTTATTTCAATATAGTTCTTTCACATGGAAAATTAACTAAAATTTGAAAAAAATTACTAAAAAAAGCTGTAATTACAAAACTGTAATTTGTATGACATAATAAGAGAATGATTGAACTACACTAAATTAATGAATAAATCATACTGAATAAAATAATTAACGGAAGGAAAAAAGAATTAAACACGTAATGCCTACACACGAATAGGATATCACGTGATAGCTTAGCTTTTCGCAAACACATATGCCACGCAGTGGCCTGATAAGTCAGAAGGGAGCGGCGCTGTAATTACGTTTGTGTAGAGATACCTCCTTTGCTCGACGAATCTTATAACATAAAGACGTTTTGAAATATCGCAGCTTAGCCAAATATATAAATATATATTGCCAAATATATAGCAGCTTAGCTGAAATATGCCAGTCGAGTAGTCATTGGTGGCTCGTCATTGTCTAGACGACGCCACAAGATGGCGGACAGTGTAAAGACTCGAAGCAAGCCATTCACAGGCTAACTGTTGTAACCTCGGGGTTTCGAGAAATGTAGCTTCCACTATGTGGAAACAATTCACAGAGACAGGAACAGTGAGTGGTCCGCCGACCTAGTCATGACCACAGCAACAACACCAACTCAAGAATGATATTTGAGACTTGCAGCCAAAAAAAAAAAAATACATCGCAACCTNAAAAAAAAAAAAAAAAATACGTCCTCCACAGCTACTAAACTGTCTCGTAACGCATATAAAGCCACAGAAACATCGATTTCACCGGTCATTCAGAGACTTAATGCAGATGGCCTGTAAGTCAGGTGTAGAAAATAGTCTGCAAACTTTTGATTTTGAACCACAGAAAGGACAATCTAGCTTGGTGCTGAGAGCATGCATCTTGGACAGAGAATGATTGGTGTTACGTTTTGAAATAAGAATTGGATAGGTTTTTGATAAGAATTGGATTGGATAAGAATTGGATAGAAGAATTGGAAAGCGTTTTTATTTGTCTCCAAATAACTTTTGACTTATACAATGGAACTCGAGTTTATGTTTTAGAAATATGTTGAAATTTTGTATTTTCTTTTAAGAATTTTTGTTTTAATAAAATATAGGAGTGGAAGAAATAGGGTATATTTCTTGCCGTACTCAACATTGTGTTTTTTTTAATTTTATTTTTTATTTTATTTTTATTTTTATTTATTTTTTATTTTATAAGTCGTGATTCAGTCTGAACAGCGACGTCTTTGAGAGACTTTTCATCTTCGACTTTTCTGGTGAATCTGAAGTCGATATCGGCCCTCTAACATTGACAAAAGGGACCATTAGGGACATTATCTGGTAAGATATTATCATCATGGGAAAACTGGTTATACCGAATTTCATATGTTCCACAGTGACACTAGTTTTCATATTTAGGGTACAGATTTGCCCATTTTTGTTCCCCTGTGTGGGGGCAGAGTTATCGATCATGCCAACCTTCATCTATCAAAAGGTACCTCGTGATTGAATCAAGTTAGCATGTCTTATATACCAGTGAATTGATGATACAATACAGATNGTAGTGGTAGTTACGCCACATCTGTATATCTGACTTTTATTGGATATTTTAGCCGAGTTTGTTTTAATTTGTTTTGTTAGTTTTTTTTCATTAAACGAAAAATTCGTCATTTAGATTATTTTCACCAGTGTATTAAGAGTATTTCAGAGCAGTTTTACGAGTAAATTATCAAACATTCAACATAAGAAAACATAGTTCTTGCAATCTACAAAAATATCGAAAATTATCGTCAAGCTAAGTTGCTTAGCTTCATAATGTAACACTCAATGAAATCAAATGAAAAAAAATAATAATAAAGACAATTTTAGCAAAAGGACAACTGGCAAATATTATTTCCATCTTGAAAATGTTAAAATGAAGTTGGTTCCTTTGAGCTGAGCAAAGTGTTTAATTCATTTCCATGATACCCGAAATACCTTATTTTATGAAAATAAATACTTTAATTTGTAACATCCTTTTAATGCTTTATGAAGGCATAAAAAAGCTTTCTAAATGAAACCAGCCTTATTTATCATGCAGGTAAAAACACTTTTAAGGATAATTAAGCTACATTATTTTGTCCTTGCAATGTTTAACAAGCACTTAAAAAAGCCAATGATATGCATGTTTTGGAAGAAAATGAGGTAGCTTTTTTAAAGCTCATTCTATTTATTTATTTATTTTAACTAAACATTAAGGGAACGTAACAAAGTTATAAGTATTATCTTTTTTTTCCTCTTTTAGAGGAGATTTTATGTGCAAGTTTCTTTATAAAGAAATGTGTAATATGTTTTAATCATCGTAAAGTGAAGCTTTTCCATTAACTTGAATATCAAATTGGATTTCATAATGGATTGTACGTTTTTTTAAAAATATTGTAGACACTGACATTTTCACAATATATAATGATGTTAAAAATTGTGTAATAAATCCATATTTGACGCGAAATATTTAATTTGAAGCACAATTTTTCACTTAAAGTAAATATTTACATAATTAATATTTTAAAAACTCATACTAAATTTTACTTAACAAAGCCAAATAGTTTCGTGTCTAATATTAACTTCACTGGAATTTTCTGTTAGATTTAATTGAATTTTAGCATTCGACCTTTCTTAGGTGTATTAGTAACTACACAAGTTTTTATTATTCTGAGGATTTATCATTAACATTATTTATCATTAAACTATTCAGTGAAACGAAATAGACAGATAACGAAATAAAAGAAAAATAAAAGAAAATAAAAATAAACATTTTTCCCCATGAGTTGTAAACAGAGATTCACCATCCACGTATAAATGTCCCTAATTTTTTGTAATATTTTTTCTTTTGCAATAATACTTCTTGCACACACTTAATTAAGCCACGTTGGATTTGTGCAACAACTGAAAGCAATTAAAACTAACAAACAAATAAATTGAGAAAGTTTCTATCGAAACCTATTTTTACAAGGAAAGATTCACTTCTTGACCCACCTGCACAGGAAAAAACATCGAATTAGTAAAAAAAAAGAGGGGAAAAACGTAATAAAAGTCAAAATAACGCCACTTCTGATTATCAGAAAAGCAAACACCATATTTTTGTGACTTGAAATATGTCATCCATTTAACATTCCTGTAAGGACAATATCATCATTATTATGTCAAGTTTCAATGATGACACACTTTGAAACTACTTCATTTTTGTATACACAGTTTTTCTTTTAACTTTACCCTTCACTTTTTTGTGGGGAAAGGGGAATTGAGGTCCGGTGAAAGGGTAGGGTACTTATGACATGTATCCCATTATCCAGAACCACCTATTTAAAATTTTTCAACAGAGCTGAAGGCATTCTCTGGTAGAAAAATTCATAAGGAATCAATAATTCATACTTCAAATGCTAGTAAATGAGCTTCTAGGATTTTTCGGTTATCAAAGAGAAAAGCAGTAAACAAATTTTTGATCAAATTATGGTATTAAGTACCGAAACTTTGGATGCATCATCCGTAAAATATTATCTATCGTAATTTTTAGAGTAATATTTATTGAATTAGAGTGATTGTAAAAATCACGGTTTACCAAAAAAAAATTTCCGTAACATGTTTTGGTAATAAAGGGTTTTACAGTAAAAAGTACCGGCAATCTAAGCGCCCTTACTTTTTACGTAACTTTTTTGCAGAGTATCTTTATTCACAGAAAGTAGGTTTTTATGTCTGATTTCATATCTAAAAGCATCAAGAGCACTAATTTATGGGAATATTTGAGGTAAAACCTGTGAACCATTTAATTTGAATCCCAGTGCGCGAAAATCCAAACATTATTCAATTTTAGTCGTTTTCCTTGTACCATACGTTTAATTACTTGAACTGAATAGTTTTTACCACTTTAATTTCAGGAATGCAGGCAGTTCTGTAGCTTTAAAAACTGGGTAGATCGAAAAAAAATGTAAAAATTATAAAATATCTTGTCTTTTCTTGATAACAAAATGCATAGAAGATTTTTTTTTTTGGAGGGGGGATGACTACATAATGAATTTTTTCAAAGGCATCTCACGTGACTAAATTTAATGTTCAGCAATTAACAGTAATAATAGAAAACAGTTAATTCAATAGCAGCCATTTATTTTTTGGCTTAATGAGATGCCTCATTTCAATTAAAGAAACGCTGGACTGATTATCTGTAATGTATTTCTCCAGATCCCTATTTAAGATAATGTCGACGTTGAAAGAAATTAAGAGAAAATGTATTACAGTGTTCAATCTTAATTTTTTGGAGTGCGATATGGTTATTTTATTACTTTTCATGATATTTCTACGTTATACAAACTTAATTTACATTTTAAAAAAGCAAATAGTATTTCTATTTTAATACATTCATTAATCTGAGACACATAAGAATTTTTTTTTTAAAATTTGCAGTGATTTCCATCAAGACTGGCAAAATAGAGATAAACAAAATTATGTTCAAAACAGGAAGTTTTGAAAGCCCCACTAAACCTTACATACACTTAATGCGGGAACAGATAGTTAAAAAAATCTCTAAAGTCCTTAAAGGAAAAGGAAAAATTTTGTTGATGAAGTGACCTGATATGTAACGGAAAAATGTGTTACTAATAGAAAACAAAAATAAGATATTTTAAATTAAAATATAATTAATTTTTTCTTGCAAAGATTAGACTACAAAAAAACTTGTTTTATATTACATAAAGTGTACTAAAACTTTAAATGTAGACCAAAAAGAGCTCTCTTAGAATATTTCTTTTCGAGTTTTATGACATTATTTAATTATTTTAATGTTTTGATATCATCAGATTTAAACGTAAGACGAAAATTCCTGTAACTGGAATTTTTATTCCGCACCGATAATTTCTCTCTAGGAGACATTTATTTGGGTATAAAATTGTGGTTTTATATCTCACGTGCATTCAGATTGATAAAAATGATTTTATCTTGTCAACTTCCAATCGAAGTTGAAGTTAGATCTCAAAATCAGTGCTAACTTTATTCAAATATGGAAATATAGCATATTTGTTTTATACAGTGTTTTGGATTTATCATTGTACATTTCATTTTCTAAACTTCCTTTATCTTCAAAGATCTGTTTACTTTAAAGTGTAAAATAATTTATTTCATATCTTATCAGCCGTATAGTGTTGTAACATCCCATAAGGCTAAATAAAATGGAAGCTATTAACATTTTCACATTCAATCAAGTTAAGTAAATAAATGACTTACAATCAAGCATTAGAGCTTAACTAATTTTGAAAGAAAAAAAGGAAATCATGGAACAAAGAAAAGAAAAAAATTTTAATAAATTTACTGAAATATAAACAGTCGCTTGCGTAACATGATAGACTGCAGTTATAATTCATGCTTATTAACGCATGGCAAAATAAGTGATAAAATTTTATAGTTCATCATTTATAACATTCCTCCACCTTTGAATTATCAAGAAAAACCAAACTTACCTGAGCATGCAAATGCAGTTTTCAAGTTGTGGTCGTTCTGGAACCAGATTTTTCCGGATTTGCCACATTTCGGTACATATTGGATGATGGATCAGTGGCTAAACTACTTCGATTCCTCAGAATGATCCATTGACTCAATGTTCTTAAAATAAGGAGGATCATTTGAGCTCGCGATATTTCGGTACTTGTTGATTGAGGTTGAGTCACTGAACTGGTTCGACTCCTCGGAATGATCCACTGACTCAATGTTCTCCAAATAAGGAGGAAAATTCCAGGTCGTGACATCTAATGGGTATATTCGCGGTATATATATATATATATATATATATATATTGTCATGCAAAATCACGTGAATTGTGAAAAAAGTTGCATTCTTAAATGTATGACGAAAATGTTTCCTCACCGCGAAGCCTCATCATAGTGCATTGTGGGAGATTGTTAACTAGAATGACGAAACTAGAAAGGAGACTTGTAGGGTAGTTTTATATTTCATAGAATGACGAAATATGTCTTTGATTTTGACGAAATTTGTTTCCTCGAAGACGTGACGACAGTTATTTTCTCATATCGACGAAATGTTTGCTCGGAGCATGTAACCGGAAATGGTTATAACAGGAAATTTCCTGAAATTTGAGTATCCATTTCCTGCAGTGCACGGATCATCTACATGGTTGGTTGGTTCTAATGCCACTTGCCAAAAAGGCATGCCTGCTTGGAGAAACCGAGCAATTTAAGCCAGAGTGTGCTATTCTTGTTTTTCAGTGGCGCCATCTATGGCCAAGAATTTGACTTCTGCCACATCATACGTCACACCTGCTTATAAGGCAGACCCATTCATACATCCATTCATTCATCCACATATCGTAATTTTGACCTGAATCAGAGAACGATCGATCTCCAATCCAGTATCC